>NW_027203334.1:0-85162 GCF_024711535.1 Dipodomys merriami
ACATCAAGCAAGTATGCAGATTACCCCCCCCCAAAAGGCCATAAAACATTGCTGGGCCAGGCAAGAACTTTAGCTCCAGAGATAAGCATTTCACTAACTCTACCAGTTCCAGTTCCAACGTTCCCACAAGAAGTTGCCCCCAGGAGACTTTGTTTTAAATTTCCCATACTCCTACCCAGCAACATAGTCTACAATTACAATGTCCCAAGATAAAATCCCAAGAGATAGTAAGCAGCCCCTCCTCTTTCCCAGAACTCACAACATGTCTTCTCCGATCGAAGATTTGGGGGTTTCAGTTTACTGCTGTTGTTGCTTGGTTGTGAGGACATGGTGGCTTTTCAGTAGGTACCTAGGAGGGAGAAAAGGAATTCAAAGAAGGAGGGAAGATGTCCCTCAAAATACTCAGGACAGAGGATCAGTGTCAGGTCCAGCCCTTTTTGTCCCAGTTCCTAGATACCTATTCTTGAATAAGTCATGAGCCTCCTGGGTCTTCAGTTTCTTCACCTATAAAGAAAACTGCGGTTAAATTTTGTATTTATTTTCTGATGTAGGAGTTTATATTCACATACCTTTACCTCCCGCACTTCTCCCAATAATCACTTAATAAGTTAAGTTTTGCTATCATTATCTCTTCCCATTTTATGGATATTAAAAAAAAATGAGATTAAACGAGTTAAGTGGTTGGGTCCAAATCTCTTGCTGAGCTCAGATTCTAGTTCTCAGAATCCTGGGGAAAGTCAGGTGCCGGTGGCAGGAGGGCCCTGGCGGCTTATGTCTGTGATCTCCAACTACTCAGGAAGCTGAGATCCGAAGGATCGGAAGTTCAAAGCCAGCCCCAGCAAAACAGTCCAAGAGACTATCTCCAAAATAACCAGCAAAGAGTAGGGCGAGCTGCAAACGGGCTCGGAGGAGGGGGTGGTTAAGAAGTGTGTGTGTGGGGGAGGGGGGAATGGAAATATATCGAATACTTCTTCAAGGTTATCTGCAAAATAAGGCGAAAGACCTGATGTCAAGTGGGGTTCGAGAGCCCCCGGGCTCACAGCCCAAACCCAGAGAGCAAAGGGCTCGCGAAGGCGCCAGGTCCCACTGCCCTCAAGACGCGCGCTGGTCCCCCACTGGCGCGCAGACCCTTCCTCCCCAGCACCAGCTGCCGGTCCCCGAGGTCCGCTACGCGGCAGCGCCCAGCGGCCGGCAGTGCCCCGCGCTCCAGGCTGTCAACGCCGGGCACCGGGGCCCCTCCATCCTCCCGCACCCGCCGCACTTCCAGACGCCACGCAGCAGCGGTTCGCCCACCTACGTTCTCCCCCCTCAGATCCCTCCGGGTAGTCGTCCCGGCCCTTCCCCTCCGATGCTGCAGACCCGAACTGACAGAGGGAGGCCGAGCTGGGCACTCCCGGGTCCTCGGCAAATCACGTGGTTCCCGCAGGCGCCGCCCACTCGAGCGTCAGCCCTCACCTGGAGACAATCCTCGACCAATGGGGCACCTGCGCTGCGCAGGGGGCGGGGCCAGGCGGAACCGCGGACCCTGCCCGCGGCGGGAAGGGGGAACCTGGTCAAGGAGAGACCGCCCTCTTCCTAGTTCCTAGCGACATAGAGGTTGGCTGCGTCGTTGCTTAGTAACTACTAGAGCTAGGGGGCGGGGTTAATAAAAGCCTCACTTTTTTTGTTCTTCTAATTCTCGCGAGAGCCAGAATAATAATAGCTATCTTGAGGGAGCCACGCGTGGTGGGAACCTTGCAAAGATTAACACCTTCCTTCCTGAAGCCCAGCTAGACCTGAACCTCGTTACTTCCGTACACGGGAACGTCAGCTTCCAAAGCCACCACTTGATTACACCTTAGGGTGTTTGAATATCCTCTAACCAAGTTCACTAAGCATCTCCATACTCTCAGGAGACCTTATCGATTTCCTTTTCCTCCTCCTACTCCCCATCAAGCTATAGCATAGACGTTTTGAAGACACAAAAGCCGTTAAGGGTGAGGATGGCTGCAAGGATCTCGTATAATTGATCCATGGGTAGAGGCTTTGGGTAGGTACCATACATTCCAAGTGAACTACACTCTTCCTAACTGCTCCAGTGCCCCCCTTTGATGCTTTGATTCTATTAATACGCCCATCCAATGCAAGGTGGGATTTGTTGCTCTGGATCCAGGATGGACAGCAAACAGAGCATACATTTCTTGGAATATAGGAAACTTCAGAGGTGCCTGCATTCCTTGTGAACGACAGAGTTCAAAACACTCGATCATCTCCTCTCCGCGTGTTCTAGGTGCCCTGAAAACCCAGTCTTTATCCATTTAGTACTTATGAAACTTATTTGCGTGGCAGAGTCTGAAGTTCAGGACATACAGGTTTAAAATGACCATCTAACCCGGCATTATCCCGCGGCCGTGCAATTCCAGGCCTATGTGTCTTTACACCCCACCTCTCTTGACTATGAGGAAGATAGGAATGGAGTTTCGAAACCGGTAAAGTGAGGCACTGAACTGCAATCCCAAGGGTACACTCTGGTCCTCTACATCCCTCCTGTAGATGGCCACCACCTGCTGGAGGCCACGACCCCGGGGGGCCAGGTGCTGACTTCACACTGTGCTTTCTGATGTGGCAAATGGGCAGATCACCGTCCCGTGGAGATGGCGGGGAGCTGGCCTTCCGGTCCGCCAACCCTCTGAGTCAGTGTTTGGTGTGACCACGAGTGTAGCCATGCGTCTCTGTTTTTGACAGGTCTGTTTGATTCACTAGCTATTCTTGGCATTTGTTTGCGTTCTCAGGGATGGTGGCGTTTCTCGGGGTGGAGGTGGGAAGGCCGGATGGAATCACTGCTGACCCGAGGCCAAGGTCACATTCCGTCCTCCTTGATTCCGGAGCTCCTTCCCCGCCCTCTGTCCTTGGGCATATATGCTGCCGACGCGCAGGGCACCGCACTCGGAGTGTGGGGAGCAAGAACGGCAACGCTGTCTTCACAAGAGCCCACGAGCCCTCGTCCCGGGGCTCTGGAGGGTGGCGGGGGGAAACCCAGCTGTCACTTTAAGATAAACCCGGCTCCCTGCAGTGCTGAAGCGTCGCGAGAGTTGCATCAGCGACAACTTCTCGCGATGTTTGGCGGGGCCAAGGGTGGCCATTTTGAAGCCCACCCCGCGGCTGGTTGCCCTGGCTGCGTCTCCCACCACCCTGCGGCCGGGGCCAAAGCTGGCTCCGCCGGTGTCTGGCCTGGGGGCGGCCGGACCGACGCGATGTGGCGGCTCCGCTGCAAGGCCAAGGACGGCACCCATGTCTTGCAGGGGCTGTCCAGCCGGACCCGGCTGCGGGAACTCCAGGGCCAAATCGCCGACATCACCGGCATCTCCCCCGGCGGTCAGCGCATCCTCGTCGGCTACCCGCCCGAGTGCCTGGACCTCAGCGACGGGGACACGGCCCTGGGGGACCTGCCCATCCAGTCCGGTAGGAGGCCCGCGGGCCGGGGCGCGGCCGGGGAGGGAGGGGACCGGCTGGGGCGCCCCGGGCCCCGGGGACGGGACCGATCGAAGGACGGTGCGCCCTGGCAGAGGCTAGGGCAACTGTGTCCACCCGCTCTATGTCCCGACACCTGGATGAGGAGGAGAAGCCCAGAGCATCTGGAGGTTCTCTTTTTTTCCCCCCAACCTGCTTTTCAGAGCTCCTTCATCTTGGTTTCTCGGAGTTCACCAAAGCGCCAAGAACGCAGAACCGGATTCGCTCCCCGGAAAGTTCTTCCCTGTCCTGATGGGTCTGTAGGTCCGAAGGGCGCAGGATGCTTTTTTCTTACCCGATTTGTTCTTGCAAGTCCCTTGCACGTGCGCTTAGCTTGACAGATAACTATTCCTTAAAGTAGTAGTTCTCCAAAGCCCCTTCAGGTTCTAACCTACAGCAGTTCTTTTCCCCCAGTATTGAAACTTGAATGTCAGTGTCGGTAAGAAAAAGGTTTCCATGATGTGTTAAAGGACCCTTTCCACACTAGCGTGAATGTTAAGTTTCAGAAGGAGAACCCCCTAGTGGCCTGGTCTGTGGTAAACAACCTGGAAGGAAGATGTGTGTTTTTAAAGGCAGAATTCAAAGATGCATTTTCCCCAAACCTCTTGACTAAACTAGGATGTAACTTGGGGTGGGTTCCCCCCCCCTCCATTTTTTTTTTATTTTCATCTTTCTGAATATCCTGTAACTAAAAAAGTGTGTGTCCTTGACAGACTTGGCTACTGAACACCCAGTTTTGGGTGTGATTTCTTTGCAGTTCTGGACTTGTTGTTTTTGTGTTTTGTGTTTTTTTTTAAACAGGCGACATGCTGATCGTTGAAGAAGACCACACCAGACCCAAAACTTCACCTGCATTGTCAAAATATGGTGCTCCAAGTTACGTCAGGGAAACTTTGCCTGTGCTTAGTAGAACCACAGTCCCAGCAGACAACTCTTGCCTCTTTACCAGTGTGTATTATGTCGTTGAAGGAGGAGTCTTGAATCCAGCGTGTGCCCCTGAGATGAGACGCCTTATAGCACAAATTGTAGCAAGTGATCCAGACTTCTATAGTGAGGCAATACTGGGAAAAACCAATCAAGAGTACTGTGACTGGATCAGAAGGGATGATACTTGGGGAGGAGCAATTGAGATATCAATTTTGTCCAAGTTTTATCAATGTGAAATATGCGTAGTAGATACACAGACAGTAAGAATTGATCGGTTTGGGGAAGATGCAGGATATACCAAAAGGGTTTTGCTAATCTATGATGGCATCCACTATGACCCGCTTCAGCGTATCTTCCCTGATCCAGATACACCTCCTCTGACCATTTTCTCCTCTAATGATGATATCGTTCTTGTACAAGCACTGGAATTAGCAGATGAAGCTAGAAGAAAAAGACAATTTACTGATGTAAACCGCTTCACCCTGAGATGTATGGTGTGTGGGAAGGGATTAACTGGCCAAGCAGAAGCAAGGGACCATGCCAAGGAGACCGGCCACACCAACTTTGGAGAAGTATGATCTATGCATGATGAGGGCTGAAGCCTACTACCTCACAGATCCAGAAGGCTCTGGGTTTTCCAATAAGCTATTCATAATCCTAAAGAACAAAAGGACACAATGCTTGAACCATCCTTTTCACTAAGACCAGTAAGACACTGAAATTCCTTGTTAAGATTAAAATTCGTGTGCAAGTTTACAGATTGTGTCTACAGTGGTGATACGTGCCCTCTCTCTGCTAGGGTGACGGAACAGGTGGGCCTTTCCACCTAATGACACTAACCTGAAGATTGGATTTTAGTATTACAAACTAGCACCCAGCAGCTTTTACTTATAGAAGAAATCATCCTATTTGGGGTAATGTGGAAGGTCTCATGGAAGACCACTGGACATATACCACCACCACAGTTTCTCCATAGTAGATTCTTTTTTAATAACTGAATGAGTTAATAGTTTCTAAATTATGAATTGATCCATCAAATGAAGATACTCAGAACTGTCAAAACTGGTTTTATACTGCAATTTGGTAAACTTTATAAGTGTGTGCTTAACCACTTAGAAGTTCATGAAAAACAATTTTTACAGGGAAGAGTCTATTCCTTAAGAATGTTATCTAAAGCAGGAATCTGTCGAGTCCTGCTTAAGATTTCTAGTGTATAAAAGTAGAATGTATAAGGGAAAAGGTGCCTGAGCAGCTTACTGAAGCTTTAAAGACTGTTGGCCTCACATTTTAATGCAATTCATGTATTGATCTTTGTCATATTGGATAAGATTTTAAAATTAAGCAGGGTATGCTTTTTAATTGAAGTTTTTTGCAGTTTGAGTGATCTACTTGCTTTTTTATATATATACATTTATCTGAAGGATATATTTTCCTCTTTTTTTTTAAAGAGCTCTCCCTCAAACAAAGAAAATAGGTCTTCATTGAACATGATAATGTTAGGTTTCTGTTTCTTTTTTTTTGTAAGACTTCTGCATATCTAAGCAATGTTTCTCTGCTAGCTGCATCTCTTGCCAGTACTCTTGAAAATGCCATATGTCTGCAAGTTAGCATTTGCTTATCTGCCATCTTTGACTTTCACACAGTTTTAAAGTAATTGGTGTCATATTCTTGAATTTATTGTACTTCCAAGATATGAAAGTTTCACAATCTTTGCCTTATATCAGCTTTCTCAGAATACTTCTTCTGTCTTTTGCTTGTTGGACTAATAATCTTCAAGGCACACACCCTCTAAAATTTAGCTTCACTACAAGATCTTCCAGATAACATGTTCTACCTCTTTTTCTTAATGCTTTTGAAGATCAGGGATGCTCAATTATAACTCATTATGTATTATGTCATACAACATGAAGAGGCTTGGTGTTGTGAGGTTTTGTTATCTTACTCTCATTTTAACTATCTCACTTTTAAAAAGCAGCACTTATATCCCTTTCCTCATAGCTTTTTTGGCAAATGTTTTGAAATTGAGATGTACCCTCCAGCATTTTCCCTTTGTGAAATGAAAATAAAGTGAACAGCCGGGCACCGGTGACTCACGCCTATAATCCTAGCTACTCAGGAGGCTGAGATTTGAAGATTGCAGTTCAAAGCCAGCCCGGGCAGGAAAGTCCGTGAGACTCTTATCTCCAATAAACCACTAGAAAACTGGAAGTGGCGCTGTGGCTCAAGCGGTAGAGCGCTTGCCTTGAGCTGAAGAGCACAGGGACAGCGCCCAAGCCCAGAGTTCAAGCCCCACAACTGATCCAAAAAAAAAAAAAAAGTGAACAATTTAGGGAAAATGTTCCTTTAAGGAAAATTTCACAAAGTATACTTCCAATCATCAGATGACATTTCTTGAGTATACCTTTTGTGTTCATAGCTGTTTTAGACTTTATAAATTATTTTGGCCAGTATCAGTTGAAAGTGTTAAAACTTTCTTTTACTGAGCCTTGAGAGTAGCACTTGTGAGCTTAGGGTACTTAGTGTTTGGCTATCATAATATGTATGAAAAAATGCATATGATATACAAATATCTTCGTTCTGTCATTTGATCTAGGTGGTTCTTGTATTTTGTTTTCCCCAGAAAATAATAACTTTAAAATCACAAATTAAGAGGGTACCACAAGGTAACATCCATCAAATTGAGCTTTATGCAATATTGAATAAAGCTTGTCTATCTCTTCAGGAGCCAAACGACATTTGCTTAGATCTAGATCTTTATTCATTTATTTATAATGTGCCAGACATGTTTTGATGTTTCTCAACACCATTTCTGTCACTTTAAAACTGAGTATATATTAACTGCAGTGGGTTCATTTAACAAATGGAAAGAAATAAAATGCTGATATTTTGATAATTCATACCATTTTAAAATTGGATTTAGTCAAGAACTTGACATATTTCTCAAGAATTTTTTTCAGAGGATATTTGATCATTTATGTAGGCTATCCATTCACCAGGTATATACTCGGTCAAACTGCTTCTTGGTCAGAGAGTTATTTTAAAACAGCTTTTTTAAATCAGTCATTTGTTGAGATTTAGCACTGGGACCTTAAAGCAGTATTGTGATCACAGAACATTCTTGCTGAAATATTTTCTGCATTTAATTTGTTAAAGATCGAACGCCTGAACTGCTTCTTCAAAACTCAGACCTGTAAGCTTCATGGAATTTAAAGGATCCTTTTGTTCTTGTTAGGCTTATTATGCTCTTGAAATGAATTATTAATATGAATTCTCATCTAGGGAATTTTGAAAAAAATAGGGATTTAGTACTTGCAGCAGGATTAAATTTTTTTTTATCTTGTTTGCACTAGGGCCCAATGAAACTTCTTCCTATTTATTCAATTTTTGCCTATCGTATAGTATTTTTTTAAATTAAAATGAGGACAGTTTACATTAGGTGCAAAATAGGAATAAGCTTACCTTATTTCCACCCTGTCCCCCCTCCTTGCCCTGCTCTTTTTTGGGTTATGTATTAGACATTCTGTTAAAAATGCTTTCTTAGGTAGAGGGACCTCGGAAGTTTTTTAAAAAATTAACGTCCAGGAGAAATGTGACATAATAACAACCTTAGAACCCCCATGATATTGCATCTTTTTTGCTAGTGGTTCCTCATTGACTTCTTGTCTCCCATCAATGAGATATGGGCATTTTCAAGTGATACCCTTAAAGCATGGCCGTTGCTCAACCTGACCCTGTTATTTACTGTTACTGCATTTGAGTAGTCTATGAAGTTTAGGTCCCAGAAAAATCAGGATCAGGACTTGATAGTACTTACCTAAATATGTCCCTAAGTGCCCATGCCTAACTTGCTAATTTAACTTCTTCCTTCTGTCCTATGTAGGGATTAAAGCATAAACATTTGCAAGTTGCCCTAGCGAAACATAGTTTTGGGGCTTTGAGGAAATTACAGTGTGTAAGATTAAGCAACTTTTAAAAAATCAGGTGGCCTTTTAAACTTAAAATGTATTAAGATTTTCTTTTATGTGTTGACACTATTATTTGCAGCACTTTAAAAAAGACGTGGAATAAAAGTTTACATAGCCCTCTAAGGATCTTGTTGAGGACATTAAGATACAATTCTTGAGCTGCTAGACATCAGCTTTCAGCAGTGTTCAGTGTATGTAGTGGCACAACATGTGGGTGTATAATAATTTCGGTAACATTAGGAGCATGGTCTATGAAAAAAATGTTATTTCTTATAATGTGATTGCTTTTCCATATTTGTTTTACAGGCAATATTCATATTTGTCCTTGTAGCCCTCCAGTTGTTCCTAAGTTCATTGTAAGGAAGTAGAGTTTTGAGTCAGAGGCCTTAAACGTGTCATATACAAGCACCATCATTTTTTAAGTCTGAAGTGAAACACCCAATATGAATAAGCTAGTAATAAGCTAGTTTGCTTTGTTTCACAGTGCTGGGGATTGAACACATGGCCTCATGCTTGCCAGGCAAGAACTCTACCACTTGAGTTGCATCCCCAGCTAAATAAGCTAGTTTTTAATGAGCACTATATTTCAGCACATCTCATCCAACATGAATGAAGACTTCCTTGATCATGGGAAAATTCTTTGATTTTTTTCCTCTCCAGAAACTAGCCTAATGTTTACAGTGCTTTGAATATTTTGGGGGGGGGGGGATAAGTATTAGATTGATACTGAGTGATGGATATTGACTGAGGTCTTAAAGAAGGATGATAACCCTCCCGTAATATTTCATATTGAAAGGAGGAAGGGATACGAGATTAAAGTACCTCTAAAGAAGGAAGAGATTGTGAAATGGATGTATTTCAATAATAAAATATGCTTTTCAAATAGACAATATTCCAAGCAATTGCCTTTGCTGCCCCAACCCTTTTCCTCTATTTCTTGGTATAAAATGTAGCAGGGCCTAGGTGGAAAAGGTTGGTATCAAAGTGTCAGACCAGGAATATAAACATTTTTCTATGACCTTTTATACTTACGTTTTTAAAAATTCTAACCTATAGTTTAGTTAATGTGTGTAAACAGAGGTTAACCTTTGGAAGGTATAGGGTTGTTTATTTTTGTTTTGTTTTATTTTCTTACAAAGATTACCTGAGTCTGCCTTTATAATGGTATAGAATATGTAGTTAATTATAACCTGTAAGTTACTTAAAGGACCAGAGGACTTGTCAGTTTTCTAATTCACATGGTGCCATCTAGGACTCATGCTGTTTACAGGAACTATTATAGCAAGGTAATGCTTTTCCTTCAAAACTTTGAACTCAGCTTAAAATGCAGAACAAGTAAATGTAGCTTGTCAAAAAGATAGAGAATAACAATAGACTTCTAGTTCTTGTATTGATGCAGTAGACATAGCAGAGAAACCATCAGTAGAGACTGTCAGCTTTAGAACATGACTTGAAAAGGTAATAGGGATGGATGGGCAAAGTAGAACAAAGCTGTTTTTCTTGGCATTAGAAAATTCTTTCGTAAAGAAGACAAGTGTTTCTCATTTTAAAAGTGTTCTTTTGTCTATTTGCCAGCATTTCTTTTTAAAGTTAATGCATTGCTGCTACCTGGAGATATCTAATTTCATTTTGTACAAATCATGTGATTTTTTTTGCCATTGTTACAATGCATTTTATTTATGAGGTGTGTGACTTAAAAATATCTAAATGCTGTATGAAGTGACTTGTTTTAAAGGAATAAATGAAATGAAAACATTGCTGTTTGAGCATATTTTGGGATCAGGGCAGAGGGCAAGTGAAAAACTACACTTAATTACATGTGATGAAATCAGACCACAGTTCTGACTTGTTATCCAGACCTGCCAAATTTCACAAAAGTCATTTAAGTGGACTCAATCAATGTAACAGGAGAAAGTGTTTGTACTTTTTTTCACACCAAAGAGCATTTGAAATATTTCTTTACCAACTAAACTTCCTTCTAAATCTCCTAAAGTTGTACTTTTTGTCCTTTGCTAACATATTGTCTAGGAGGGAATGTTGAATTGCTCCTGCTCATTTATAATAGACTAAGATCCGTGTTCACTTAGATGTTTAAAAATGGCAGTTATCCTATGGGAAAACAACTCCAAGGTCATTAGAATTGATCTGAGTTTAGGCTTTCTTACTCGGACTACTTTTCTTTCTCACTGGGAGATTAATAAATACAATATGTTTTCATAGAAATATTCAAATAGTAGAAATGATGGAACACATTACTGGTAAATTTAGATCTAGCAGCTCTTAATAGGTCTGCATATAAACATTTAGAATTATCACTTTAATAAATGATCTGGATATTCTACCAAAATTCTATAAATGTATGACTGTTTATTTGCTACAGCAATAGCCTTAACAGTAAGTCAGGTTGCACAACACAATCAATAATGGCAGTGGCTTTAAGAGAGACAGACTAATTAGACTATAGCCACTTTAGTGCCATAGTTACAATGTGTCATTGGCAGAAATGTCAACTTCAACCTCCTAGTCCATCTATCAGCACTTAGTTTTTATTATGTCAGATTAGTACCAATCTCCAGAGGAAAGAGGACAAAGGGTTGGAAAGAGATGAGGGATATCAAACAGGAGAGAACTGAGGATTGCATTGAGTCTAGATGGAAATGGGTATCTTGATGTACTTAGCAGGAGGAGAAAGGAATAAGACTGAAGAGAGGTCTGAGCATGGACATTACAGATTCAATTTGTGTGCATATGCATGTATACATGTGTACCTGTTGTAGGGCTTGAACTCAGGGCCAGCTGCTGTCTCAGCTTTTTTTTTTTTTTTTTTTTTTTGTCGGTCGTGGGGCTTGAACTCTGGGCCTGGGCGCTGTCCCTCAGCTCTTCAGCTCAAGGCGAGCGCTCTACCACTTGAGCTACAGCGCCACTTCCATGTCTCAGCTTTTTTGCTCATGGTTAATGTACAACCACTTGAGCTACAGCTCCACTTCCAGCTTGTGTAGATAATTGAAGATAAAAATTTTATGGATTTTCTTGCCTGGCCTGGCTTCAAACCACTTTTCAGATCTCAGCCTCCTGAGTAGCTAGGCTTATAGGCACGAGTTACTAGCACCTGGCAACAGGTTTAAATTTGAACCTGTTAAAATTTAGTGTTCCTTATAAAACTCTGATGCTAATAGATACTCTCAGACCTCAACGTGCATTAGGACAGAGGTAAGGGACAGCTGAGTCCTCCAGATTCCCATGGTAAATGATTCAGAAAAACACTGCTTTCAGAACCCAATATGGGAACAAACGTGTACACTGGTTAAGCAATGCCAGGACCCCTTCATCCAGATCTACTTAATTATACCTCTCAGTTCCCATTTAGTTTAGGTTTAAGACTAATACTGCTTTGGTAATTAATGTAGTGATCTATTAGATATGGCCTAATCTGGTCTAACCTATGATTTACAGCCACATTAAAATTATCCTCATTAGAATCCCTCTGTTCTCTTTCCTTAGTCCTTAGTTGAATAACATCTCCCTGCCCCCTCCACCTAGTATTTTAGAGGTTCACTTAAGGCCCCAACATATGGTATCTCATGAACATGCAGGACACTAAGGATGTTTCCTACAGATGATGATAGTATATTTTCAAATGAACTTAATTTTTTTCTTTGGAGAGGAGAAAGAGACGCAATATACATGTGACTAATAATGAATAAGTATCATGAATGTTTTGAATGGAGGCCCCCAACTATTTTTTGGAGTTCAGCATTGTAAAGAGCCCGAGTAAAAACAGCATGATTTTCTGTGGTTAATTTTTTTTAAAGCTCTGTGTGTGTGTGTGTGTGTGTGTGTGTGTGTGTGTGTGTGTGTGTGTGTGTGTGTGTGTGTGTGTGTGCAGCCTCTGATTATGAGGGAGGTGACTATACTCCAACAGCATGCAAAGAGATGGACATGGAGTGTGGAGAGGAATGAATCAGGTGAGCTGAGCTGTCATTAGGTTTCATACTCAAGTTATCAAATCAAACAAGAACTCACAAAGAACAGCAACACACTTCAAATGACCTATGTTTGCCAGTGAGCCCTTGCCCTTCAGGTATTTCTGACTTTGGAAGTCTTCCCTCCCACCTTCTCACTATTCTTGGAACCTTAGATGCTTCAGGCAAAAATAAAACAGCAAAACTAGGATCAATTCCAGGGAAAACAAGTCAGAGAATAGCAAACATCCAAGTGAGGAATAATGATTTCTTTCAACTTGGATGTTTGTGTGTTTTGTGGGAAAACTGAGTCTGGTAAAGTAACTTCAGTAATGTTGACATATTTCTTGAACTAGATGTTAGATACAATGGTGTTAGTCCAGTGTATCCTAAATATTTCATATTTTTTCAAAAAGAAATGTCTAGGGGAAAAGAGAAAAAAAAGTCAAATTCTTGTATCTACGGATCCCTCCAAATTATTTTAGTTTAGTTATAAAGTAAAAAACTACATAATCACAAACAAGCCATGGTAGACTGTGCCTACTATTTTCTTGGAGATTAGTACTCATTAAGGCAATTCATTTTTAAGCAAATGTCTAATATCATACACCTATGAAGCTGATCTACTTCAGTGACCTCATGGGTGTAACTCTGGTCGCATTGAACTCTTGATTCACAGATGCCCTTCCTGCTTTGTAAGTATTATGACATCACACATGTTTGAGTGACAAGTCAGGAAAGGAGGTCAGAGCCCTGTGGTGCTCAATCAGCTCTGCTAGCCATATGTTGCTGGGAAGGTACTAGGTTGTGCTAGGCTTCCTCAAATTTCCTTCCTGCTCATTAGTCCTGCCCTACCTTTTCTTCATCTTTATTCTAGGATCATTGTTCATTCTCTACTCAACCATGATTACAGAAAGAAAAGATGGAAGCTAAGAATCATCTTATAAAAAAAAATTAGTAAAATAGGAAAGGATGACTAATGATTAGAGTTGGACCTGCAGATTATTGGTGTCATTTGGTACCATGCAGCCATGGGGACAAACTACCTAAGTAAACAACCTCTGATCTTCCTAGCCATATGATTTTTGGCTAGCTGTTTAACCTCCCTGTGAAAGTTGGACAGGAATAGTGCCTAGCTTCAGAACTTGAAACAATGCAATGAAATTATATGTCAAAATGCTTTGCACAATACCTACCAACTAGCAAGAGCCTCCCTGGTAGTTATTAAATGAATTAAACTTAGGCCTCCTTCATGCCTTTGGAACTTCTAGAGAGTGAAATACCTGAAAAGCAGATTGTGAAGAAAAACTAGCTTCCAGGCAAAAAGCTTACCTGGCTAAAGTGGCCGCCATTACCTGAAGGAAGTTTCCTTCCTGAAGCAGTGGCCTCTCCTGCCTTTCTTCTCCCCACAGAAAAGGAAGTGATAAACTGGTGGTTTGTTTTTATTTAATATTCATTATTACTTTCTTGAACAGCCAAAAGACCAGTGACCCAAATGAGCCAGAATTCAGACTCCTTCTAGGCTGTCTAGTGGTCACTTTTGCACCAGAACAGAGACCCTCTGGGAGGGAAGGGGGAAGGAGGAATGGTCTCATTTCCCTGAGAAATAAATGAGGCCAAGAGGGCTGATGGCAAGCGTTGAGGTGTGCATTTACCACCAACAATGTTCTTGGGTCTTCAGTGAAGTTGCAAGATTGGGAGCTGTTTGGGGGGAGCGGGGGAGGGAGAAAGGTTTGTTATGAAAATGATCCTGAACAGCCAGAAAAGCTAGGAGCAAAACTGACCTCAAAGGATTTTAGCCTGGAGAATTGGAAGGAACACTTAGCTCCAAGTAGAAAAACACCTGGGAAACCAAGGATCCAAAGACTCATAGAAACGCTCATTTGGAACTGTCGGTGTTCCTTTCTACCAAAATTAAAACAACAGTATCTGTAACTCACTCCTTCACTAATTCTTTTCTCTCCCTTCTTCCACTTCCAGATCAAATTGACTCCAGGTCCTGGACTTCCAGCCCTCCTCTCCTCCTCTCCACCCATTGCAGGAGAGGAATGAGAGGACAAGAGGTGATTGGCTAGGTGAGAACAGCACCGCCCTGCTTATTTCCCTCCACCCCCTCCCTAGAGAAACAGCTGGAATGGGAAGTGGGGAGGGAAGCGGGGATTGGCTGAGTCAGTGGAAGGGTGTGGCTGAGGCGGCACAGGTGAAGCATTTACCTGTCCTGGTCAATCAGGAGGAGGTCAAAAGCAGAAGGGAAGAGGCCGGGAAGCCTTCGTCTCTGGCTCCATCTCTGCCCTTTGGAATAAAAGAGTATTTCTTTCCTGCCTTCAGCCCCCCAACTCATTGAAGGTAAGTTAATCACTAACCAACTGCTACTTATTCTGCAAGCGGAGGATGGGTTGTGGGGGGAGGCTGTGCAGAGCCACAGGATGTGGGGGTAGGCACAGGCTGCCCCTTTATACCCAGCTAAGGAGTTTCCTTGTTCTTCAAGGCTCCAAGTCCAGATGGTGAAGACCAGGACTGAGAGACATCTTTTCTTTTCCATTTACCTTCCTAGATTTAGTAAGCATCATTATACTATCATCAAGAAAGGAATATAGAGCAGGGTACAGTGTCTCACACCTATAATCCCAGCCCTCCAGAAGCAGAGAAAAGAGAATCATGACTTTGAGGCTACCTGGAGGAAAATCTGTCTCAGAAAGCCAAAAGAGGAAAATAGGTTTGCTTTGGAAATTTCCATCTCTGAGCAATGGGGGTTGAGTTATGATTTTGGAAGAGGTTAGAGTTGAGGGAATTAGAATAGGGCCCCACCAAGGTGAGCAGAGAGCCTTGGTTTTCCATTGCTTTAGTTACAGGAAAATTCTCCTGTGGCTTTATCAACTCAGTGTCTCTCTTTATTTAAATAAAAGGGTGCAGTGTGTGTCTGGCTGATCAGGGTGTTTGATAATGGGGCACACTGTGGGAAGGTGTGTGGAGTGTAAATTGTACTGGGTTGTTTGAGAGTCGATATGAGGTGTGGACATATTGAGAAACCTTCCATTCAGGCTGACAGATCATTTTATTTGGGGGGGGGGGGAGAATCCACAAATAATCTAGCAACCAGGTCAAATTGATTTGGGTTTCATGAGTTGATTTTCTAACTTGGCGTGGTCAAAGAACCAGACATTGGCGAAGGGAAAGCTACTTGGCTGTGTCAGGCCCTGCCCATATTTTACTTCTCAGCGGCATGTTGAGTCTGGTCCAAGTTCCAGGCCAAGTGGAGCTCAGGTAAAGGCACTGTGGCAGAGACCCTGGGAGGAGAACCAGCCCAGGATAGTGGTTTTGCTCTGGTGTCCCAGGTAGCAGTTTGTGTGGGAGGGGCTGGGTGTAGAAGTCTGAGAATTAAGTCAGCTCCTGTTGCCTAACAGGGGATTTAGCACTCTGATCTGATTTGGGTTGGTGTGTGTGTGTGTGTGTGTGTGTGTGTGTGTGTGTGTGTGTGTGTGTGTGTGTGTGTGTGTGTGTGTAAAACCAGTATCACAGTTTCAACTCAGAGTTTTATGCTTGCTAGGCAAGTACTCTACCACTTGTGCCACACCTCCTAGACATTTGTGCTTTAGGTCATTTCAGATTGGTCTTGGTTTTTGCCTAGGGCCAGCCTCAGACCAAAATTGTCCTATCTATGGCCTCTTGACTAGTTGGGATAACAGTCACACACCACTATGCCCAGCTTGTGCTTTGACATAGGGTTTTAATGATAGGGCTTTGGTTTGTTTGTTTGTTTGTTTGTTTTTTGTCCAGGCTTGCTTTCAACTGCAGTCCTCCAGATCTCTGTCTCCCATGTAGCTAGGACTTCACGCATGAACCATGATACCAGAAAGGGTATTAGCATTCTAACATCTAACTTTGCCTCCTTCTACTGCAGAGATGAAAAGTGGGAAGATTTCAGGACCAGGCTCCCAGAGCCTGGCACGTGAAGTCCTAGAAGATTATATTGATGGGGATTCTGGTCCTGAAAATAACAGTTTCAAGGCTCAGCTTTTCCCACAGGATCTGCGGGTTCCATAGATGGCACCTTGTCAGGTCTTTCCTTCCCTTCCTTCTTTCCTTCCTTCCTTCCTTCCTTCCTTCCTTCCTTCCTTCCTTCCTTCCTTCCTTCCTTCCTTCCTTCCTTCCTTCCTTTTCCTTTCCTTTCTTCCTTCCTTCTTTATTTCCTTTCCTTTCTGCCAGTACTGGGGCTTAAACTCAGGGCCTGTTTCTTTTTTTGCTCAAAGCTGGCACTTTACCACTTGAGCCATGCCTCCACTTTTAGCTTTTTAGTGGTTAATTAGAGAAAAGAGTCTCCTAGACTTTTCCTCTGCAGGCTGGCTTTGAACTACAATCCTCAGATCTTAGCCTTGTGAGTCGCTAAGGATTACAGGCGTGAGCTACCAGCTTCTCATGGCTCTTGGGTGCAAAGGGTGTTTCTACCCAGCCCTTCTCTCAAAACAATGGTGAAAGAGAAACTCTATTGTTGCTTCAACACACAGAGAAACTTGCCCAAGTGCTGATGGAGAGGGATGCACACACACTACATAGTTTAGTCTCTCTGGCATTCTTCTTAGGATGGTCTCTGGTTTAAGGCACATTTCTGGGTTATTAGCCCAAAGCAGAGGCCCTGGTCTAAGAAGAACAGCAGACCTCTCTGACTTCTAGGAAGAGAGGATGAATTCTTTAGCTATGAAGGTGGGCTTACAGGAGGAGGAAAGCAAGTGGGACCTGGTGTGGCTGAGTCTGTTTCAGCCAGCCTAGAATGGAGCTTGAGCCCTCTCCCACCACACCCACTTCACATGCCAGAGCTCCACATGCCATGCTTTTATTCTCTTCCAAGGCTTGGCTGGAATCAGGGGAGTAGTTAATATTTAATGTGTTTTGGGATGGGTGGCCCTCACTAAAGGCTGTGCATATTTCTTAACCCCTTCCCTCTTCCTCTTAAGTCCCCTCAAGAGGTCAAGGGTGAAAAGATTCCAAACTCACCTTGAATGCTTTGCTTGTTCCCCAGGCTCCTTATCAGGCAGAAATACCTCAGGTTTCGATGGCTACCTAGATACAGCCCACAGGTTTCAAGGTTGTAAAGCCAGTACAAGGAAACCATCTAGGTTGGATTGAGCTGGCGAGGAAGGGTGAAAAGGTGGGAGAAGGAAAGATGATGGCTATTCTTAGTATTTTACTGTTCAAACTCTACAAAGTAAGGATGCCTTAAGTGCCAGAACCCCAGGGCTTGCTTTGCTTGGAGGCTCAGACTGCTCTCTGCAGTGATTGTCTGACGTCTGAACTACGGTAGCATTTGGTTTATTGCTGTTCTCATGCTATAAACTGTTTGGGGCAATGGACTGACATGGAAGTACAAGGCTATATGAGATAAGACTTAAGGTGTAAAGCACAGGAAGAGAGTGATAGCCCAAAGACTTTCAGTAGTGGGTCAAGGATTGCCAACGAACTATTCTTGTTGTTTGTTGTTGGTTGTGGGCCTTGAACTCTGGGCCTAGGCTCTGACCTTGAGCTCCTTTGTTCAAGGCTAGTGCTCTACTACTTTGAGCCATATAGCTCTACTTCTGGTTTTCTAGTGGTTAATTGGAGGTAAGAGTCTCATGGACTTAACTGCCAGGACTGCCTTCAAACCATGATCCTCAGATCTCAGCCTCCTGAGTAGCTAGGGTTACGGGCATGAGCCATCAGTGCCCTGCTGGACTCTTCTTTAGGGTCCTATCCTCTGGCATTCCTTGAGCCACAGCTTTCCCTGGTGGGGTCATTCCTTATTTCTTATCAAGGAGTAATGAAAAGAGCTGTCTCATCTGTGAAGTTAAGGAAATCTCACAGGTTATTCTGAAGATCTGGTTAGCATTTCTGAGGGCATTTTGGAAGATATAGCATGCCATAGAATGAAGATAGCATCAGATGGAACTGTGGGGAAGGGAGGACGCATGTGAGCATGCACATGCAGCTCCTGATGCTGGAACTCAAGACTGGGCACTGTCCCTGAGCTTGCTTTTAGTGCTCAAAGCTAGCAAGATCTACTTCCTGTTTTTTGTTTTGTTTTGGGGTTTTTTTTTTTGGTGGTTGATTGGAGGTAAGAGTCTTACAGACTTTGCTCAGCCTGGCTTTGAACCAAGATTCTCAGATCTCAGCCTCCTCCAGAGTAGCTAGGATTACAGGCGTGAGCCACCTGGTGCCTGGCTAACATACAGAGTTTTAGGAAGCAGACGCACCCCTGCTGTGTGTGTCTCTTCTAGCTGCTTCAGGCTCTGAAATGAGAGAGGTGATGGGCAGTCCTGGGAGGAAGGGAGGCCGGCCAGCCTTGGCAAAGCACGAAGCGTATGGGGAAAAGTAAGGGCTGTCATTTTCTTTGAAAGTAAGAGGCAGCATTCAGAGAGAATATGACAGTAATTTTAGCAAGTCACCTGAAATGTTTATTGCCACAATTTTACATTTGAAGAAAACTGGAGCCCCCGACTGGATGCTGGGATCAACCCTGACTTTTTGAAAACAATACCTTTTCCTTATACAGTTGAACAACACACCAGCGCCTACTGAGTGATCATAAAGGATAACTGAAAACATTCCCCAAATTCCACTGAGCCATTTATTCTCTGGGAAATAATAATTTTTTTAAAAAGCTCGCAATAATAGGTTAGAAGCTAAGAGGCAGCCTTTTGGCAGTTTTACCCAGTAGACCCAGGAGGAGATGACTAGTGTTTGAATGCCTTCTCTGTGCCTAAGCTTAGGAGCTAGGATACCCTTTGCACACTAGCCTCAACCCTACATAGCATGTTAGGAATGGGTTAGCACTCGCTGAACGTGAACAGTCACTAATGACGCACATGGCTTGGATGGCTGAACTTCATCCACATTTCTCATGGACCTATTGCTTTGAGTTCTAGATACTGAGGAACTGATCTCATAAGAAAACCCTAAGAGCTCTGTTCCTTCAGGCCTTTTTGGTGTCTCTGCTCCTCTGGTCCCCTCCTTATCTCTTGAAAGACTTCAGTTTTATGAATCACATGTGGCTAGCTCGTTAGGGAATCTTTTCTTTCATTTCCCCTATGTTCTGTCACTTTCTTCTTCCCCCATTTGAGGGGCTCCTCCCTATCAAATGAGCCAGAAAAGGAGCCCCATGAGGGCTTATTGCCAGCACTATAGGATTAGAAGGCTGACTCACCCTACCCTGCGCAAACCTCAGTGTTGGCACTGGATAGAACTATTGACTCAAAGCCAAAGGGATTTCTAGCCTTGCCTTCAAAGCTTCAAGTCCTCAGATCTCAAATAGAATGCCCCACCCCCAGGACATTTAACCTAACATAGGAGAGTAGAGGAGATAGTTAAACCATAACATGATGTTATGGGGAAAATATGGATTCAGAATCAAATAAACTTTATTGTAATTCTAGCTCTTGCCCTACTTTCTGTTTGGCCTTGGAACTGGCCCTTGATCAAAATTGCTTTAGGATTTTATGTGACATAGAAGTGTCACCCTTGGTCCACCCAATTGTCACAGACCTACGAAACTGTTCAGGACTTTCAGGGATACCATGGACTTCCTTTGTCATTATGATTGTCATGGTAGGCTTGAAAATCTTCCTTAAGGGAGGACTCTACATAGGACATTTTTCTTACTCATCTGACATAGGCTAGGGAGCTTTGTTGGGATGTAGGGGGGAAATTAGGTTTGTGACAATGTTTGCAGGTGCCATGATCCACAGCTCCAGGTATGATGTTGAAGAGATTGACTGTTACAGCGACTGACAATTACTAAGCCATGTGCTGCACACAATGATATATGTATTGTTTTCTTTTTTTTCCTTTGTGGTAGTGGAGTTTGAACTCAAAGATTTACATTTACAAGGCAGGCACTCTGCCACTTGGGCCACACCTCCAGCCCTTTTTGGTTATTTTTGCCATAAGATCTCATTTTTTTTTTTTGCCCAGACTGTGACATCTACTTATAATTCCCACATATTTGAGATGACAGATACATGCCATCACATACCTATCTTCTTCTATTGAGATATGGGGTCTTAAAAATGATTTTTGTCTGACCTGGCTTGGAACTGTGATCCTACAGATCTCAGCCTCCCAAGTAATGTGGGAGGACATGCGTACCTCACATCCAACCATTGTTTGTTTCACTAACTTGGAAAAGGCTGGTTTCAAATCCACGTTTTCCCAATCTCTGCCTCCTCAGTAGTCAGGATCACAGGCATGAGCTGCCAGTGCCTAGACTATATAAAGTGATTTACATGGAATACTTCATTATATTCTTATGACGTCTAGTGAAGTAGGTCCTGATCTTTCTCTCAAGCATATGGTTCCCCATTTTACCAATGTCTTGTTTCATGGCTGTTGGTATAGCTCAGATGGTAGATTTCCAGCCTTTGAGTGAAAGCACTAAACACTGAGTTCAAGTCCCAGCCCTGGAAGAAGAAGAAGAAAAAAGACAACCCTAAACTCTTATTTCCCTTCCTTTCAGTTTAATTCCATCCTAGATGGATCTTGTATTTTTCTTACCCACTATAACAACCATAGTTATTCATTTTAAGTATTTACTGCCAACAGAGCTCTGTTCTTCTCTCAATTAATCCTTCCATTAACCCTATTTGTTGAGGAAAAAAACAGTTTGTGAGAGTAGTTTGCCTCAAGACAAGTAACTGTAAATGGCTCAACTGGTATTTGAACCCAGGCCCAACTGCAACCAGAACCCAAGCTATGTATTGTTTTGAGTAAGGAAAATGTTAGGCTCACCAGGTTAAGCTCCCTGGTTCAGAAGGGAGAGGGGGAAACAAACAAAGAGAAGGGATGGAAATTCTTTTCTGACCAGCCTGCCTCTCCAGCACCTGAGTGCGTCTTCTTGCATGTGATGGAGCCTTATGTGTCCTTCCATGCAGGCTGGAAGGGGTTTGGTTCATGGCCGTCCATGGCCCACCTTCCAGCTCTCTGCTTGCTTGGTGTCTTTGTCTCCACGCTGGCCCAGGGCCTTGGCTCACACGTGGCTTTGATTCTTCTTTTTTCAGGCCCAGCTTGGGACATTCTTCACTTCCCTTCGCTTCCCCTCTGGGAGCCCCTTTCAGCACCCCTGCACCTTGCTTCGGGCGATGCCTGAGAGGGAGCTGTGGCCAGCGGGGCCCGGCTCAGAACCCGTGACCCGCGTCGGCAGCTGTGACAGCATGATGAGCGCCACCTCCAGCCGCTCTGGATCTGTACGTACTCCCTCCTGCGACCTGGCTGGCGTTCTGCACACCTGCCCTGCCCTGCCCTGCCCTGCCTTGCTCTGCTCTGCCGCCCATCATCACTGTACTTCTCTTTCACCCCCCCCTCTTCAGCAAGTGAATCACAACATCAGTGGACATGTTCTGCCTCTGAGTCACCCCTGGTTCTATGGAGAATGGGGTAAGATGGCCTCGGAGAGTGATAAACACTAGTGAGACTTTGCCCCAAATGTCATTCGGTGGAGAAGGTTGAGCTGGGGAAAGGAGCAGGCTATGATCTGACATCAAGGTAGAAACTAAACAGCAGGGCCTTGAAGCTCGTGGACTCTTGAAGTGATGTCATGCACAGCATTACTTCTGTCTTTTACAAAGATCAAAGAGAATATAGAAATTCGATGCTTAAGTTCTGGATGCAAACAGATCTGGGTTTTCTGCTTATAAGCAGATGACCTCATTTCTCTGAGCTTCTTTCTCCTTGGTTTTAAAATGGGGATAATGTATTTTTATTAGTATCTTTAAGTAGTTGTACGAAGGGATCTCAATTGAACATGTCTGGGTGATTGTGGTCACCTTTAAATCATTCCCCCCATCTATCTCAACCCCACCCATCCAAAATGGGCATGGCATTAACACATAGGGTTTTTGGAGGGAGTTAATGGGAGACAGACAAAGAACATAGCACTTGTCTCTATATAACAAACAAACAAGCAAACAAACAAAAACAGCCCATCCAGGAGCAGATCCAGAAAGTCACTGTGAGTTTGGACTAACATGTAATAAACTGTAATTTCCATAGGCTTGTGGTAGAGCTGGTATGAAAGAATAAATCTGTCCTATATTCCAATGGTGAAACTAGAGAAATGAAACTGCTTTATAGTCTCTAGAAGTATTTAAAAACTTAGGATTAGGGTCTCTATTGAATGTCAAGGATGCTTAATATAACCCAGGGTCTCAGGCATGCAAGGCAAGCGCTCTACCACTGAGTCACCTTCCCAGCAAGGATGCTTAATATAGTTAGTGGACTTTGTTGGTTTTTGTTGTTGTTGTTTAGTTCTTGTGCTGGTATGGGGGCTTAAACTCAGGGCATTGTGCTCTTACACTCAAGGCTGGCACTTTACCACTTGAGCTGCATTCCCACTTTCTAGTTAATGGATGCTGACACATGAAAATGGAGTAGGAGAAGCAACACACACACACACACACACACACACACACACACACACACACAGAACAGATAATCTACCCAAAATTTTGTTTTTTTGACACAACAAGACAGAGACACAGAAACATCTTCTTGTTTCTGCTAGACAGAAGCCAGCATATATAGTGACATTCTACTGGACACAGAATGTGACAGGGATGAAGGGTTTCAAAGTGAATCTTCCACAGAGGAAAAGTTGAGAGTTGATTTATTACATTTTAGGAGGAAGAAGGCAGTAAGAAGGTCTTTGTTCAGGAAAAGCCAAGATCTGTATTGGAGGCTTTCCTTGACATGTGAGGATGCAGTCAGTCATGTGATTTAAGGGGTGGGTTAAAAATCATAAAACCTTCCCTGAGATGCATTGTACTCATAATCTAACTTGTACAACTACTTAACAAATCAACACCTTCCCTGGCCATGGTTGCACAGCTGGAGAATATCTTTTCTGAAGTGTTCCATAACAGGAAAAGAGGTGGAGGTGCTAATAAAGAAGGTGCAGATCAAGTTTCCTATCATCCTGTTTTTCCTTTTGGGGTTTTCCTTCAACCTCCTTCTTTGAAAAGCAACTTTTCCATCCATCTTCCTCTCCTGGCAGGAGATGGGCAGAAACATTACAGAGGGCCACAGTATCTTCCAAATATCCCTTTCTGCTTTTTCATAATGAAGCAGATCTTCTTTAATGCCTATGAATGTTAACTCTAAATTCCTTTCTCCTCCCACCAATTCATCTGGGTTCTTCACCCCCTTAAGTCAATATTTGTTGAATCTGTACACTCACCTGAGTGTCAGCTAGAGCCAAACACCATCAAGAAAGTAAATACACAAGGGGAAAAGAATCCTGGGTGGAATGTACTCCAAAGTCAAATATAAAGTGTTCAGTGAGATTATCTGTGACTGGTCATGCCACTGTGAACAGTGGCCTGGCAGCCGGTCACTGGCCACATTTCCTGTTTGCCCTCATATTGTCCTTGACATACCAGAGCAAGTATGCAGAAGTACTTTGAAAAATTAAGTGTAATGTTCAAGTTTCAGGTCAAACCACCTTCTTGGCTATGTAGTTTGGTGGTCAGTCAGAGACATACACCTTAAAATACTTGGCAGAGGTCACCCAGAATTAGAATTAGAAGTTGGAACTGCTTCTCATCTGTACCCCTTGTGAGTTCTATCCAAGTCTGACCAAGAGTAAGGCCCCTGGCCTTCTGCAGTACCTACCCTCCAGGGCTGGATACTGGCAAGGCCATCAGCCTGATGATCTCCCCTCTCTCTGATGCCCACAGTTTCCTGAAGCAGCTCTACCAGGTTTGCAGAAGAGCACCAAGGAAAGGTTACCAGCTCTTCAGCATTCTTTCCCCATAGCAAGGTGGTTCTCAGGCCCCGCCAGTTTCTACAAGAGCTCCCTCTCACAACTCCCTCTCCTGTAGACTGACAGCTACGACTTCCTGTCTGCTGAAGAGAAGGAGTGTCTGCTCTTCCTGGAGGAAACCATTGGCTCCTTGGATGCTGAGGCAGACAGTGGACTGTCCACGGACGAGTCTGAGCCAGCCGGCACTCCTCGAGGTTTCAGACCACTGCCTGTCACTCAGCAGACTCCCCAGGGTAAGATGGATTATGGGAGCAAACCCCAGAAAGCCAGTGCCTCTTCCCGGCCACTTCCCCCTTCCTCTGCCTATGGTGACAGATGACAGAAGAAACTCTGCACTCTTCCTGACTGGAGTAAAGCCTATTTGTGGCTTAAAGGGAAGAAGGGAGCACCACAAGCTAGCTTCAGCGGCTTGGGATGGGGAGGGACTCAGGAAGGGGTGGGTGATTGGCCTTAGAGAGACTGAGTCAGCCTCAGGAGCTAATCTGGGTGAACCAGAGGACAAGGCTGCAAGAGATAAGAAGAAGGAAGGGCTCCTGAGCTGCAGGTGGGGGTGCCTCCAGGCCCTTGTTAGAGAGAGGGCATTGAGCTCAAGATTAGTGGAAGGGGACAGAGTGATACACAAGTATGGGTGTGTGGAGAACTTTACTCCTGAGGACAATCCCACTGGTATCAGGGCTACCATTGTTCATTCAACCACTGAACAAATATTTATTAGCAATGCCTTAGACCTTCCCTGGGGTAGATTGTAAATGAGGACATGGGACTTGCACTGATTCTGGAAGCCAACCGCCGAGTCCAGTGAGCCTTAGGCACCTGCCACACTTGCTGCAAAGGCAAAACACTACATTTGTCTCTTCCTGGAGCAGGTGTCATTGCACCTTGCTATTCCAGAGTGGTCCAGCTGCTCACAGAAAGTGAGAGCAGAAGGCAGATGTCTGGCCAAGAGCAAGTGATTCCACTGGACATAGTTATCTGGGAGCCCCCAGGTCGCTAGAAGGAACCATCCCAAGTCGCTCCCCAACTTTAGAGAGTCTGTAGAAAGTTGGGAGAGCCTGAGGCAAGGATGTGCAACAATCAAAGAACCAACCTTCCCCCTGAACATTCTGAAAATCCCTCAGCCCCAAAGGACTGATATTCTATTGATGTAGACAGTATCCAGACAAGAGTACTTTCCTTTAAAAGCAAAGAAAGCCCCCTACCCCCCTAAAAAGTCCTGCTCACTGCTCATTGCGGGAAGAGAGTTCAGGAAGTGCTCGCATTTCCCTCTACAACAGGGCTCTCTCACTTTTGCCCACTCTCTCTGATCCTCCCAGGAAAGCCGGAGGCATCGCTCACTCAGCAAGGACCGGAGCCAAGGAGAGTGACCTTGTCCCCTTCATCCCATCCTCCTGAGCCTCCAAGCCTGGGCCTCCGGTCAGGCTCCTACAGCCTCCCCAGAAACATCCACATTGGCAGAAACCAGAACCTCAAGAAAAGCCCGGCCCAGACTAACGGCCACTTCCCCAGAGCCGAACCCAGGAAAGAGCAGCTCAGCCAAGTACAGGCCAGCCCCTGGGGGGCTGCTCTAGACCTGGACGTGCTGCTCATTCCCCCGCCAGAGGCTTTCCAGGACACACAGCCAGTGCAGCGCAGGACACACAGTCTGCCAAAGGGGCCAGGAGGGCAGAGCCACCCACTGCCCTCATCCCTCAGCTCCCAGAAGAGAGAGCAGAGTTCAGAAGCCATGTCCCAGCCAGCCAGCGGGAAAGGCTCACTGGGGGACCCAGGACAACCATCAGGGCCTCCTCCTGCCCCGGCCTCTCAGAATGCGGCTCCCGGCTCATCAGGAGCTGACCCGCAGGCTGGACCAGCTTCCCTTACCGCTCCAAAGCCCCGGAAACTGCCACCTAACATCGTTCTGAAGAGCAGCCGGAGCAGTTTCCACAGCCAGCCCCAGCACTTGCTGGCCCGCCACACAGAGGCCCGAGACTCCAACCCGGCCTCCTCTTCTCTGCAAGAGCAGAGGAAAGCACGCAGGGAGGCCCTGGAGAAGCTGGGGCTGCCCCAGGACCAAGAAGAATGGGGCTCCCGTGGGAGCAAGATGATGACGACCCTGGGACTCAAGGAGGCTCCGAGGCCTGGCCAAGCCTCAGCCTCAGCCCAGCCAGCAGCTCCAGCTCTGGTCCCTCCAGCGACTGCGTCTGGAGCAAAGGCTCCAGCTTCAGCATGGGGGCCTTGGCCAGGGAAGGCTCCTCCAGCCCCGGGGTCCTTTCCAAGCAAGGCTCCTATTCCAGAACCCACCCAGGGGAAAGTGGCAGCTGCTAAATCCATGCCGATTCCTATCCCGGCAACTGCAAAGACCAAGAGCCCCCTGCCTCAATCAAAGCCAGGCTCGGGCCTAATGCTCCAGGAGAGCAGCATCCCCGGCCTGAGGCAGATGAGCTTCAAGTCTAACACTCTGGAGCGCTCAGGCGTGGGGCTGAGCAGCTACCTCACAGCTGAGAAAGACCCTGGCCCCCAAACCAGCAAGTCACTGGGGAAGGACTCCTTCTTGGACAAGACTTCCCCCAATGTCTTGCGAAATTCCCGGCCCCGGCCTGCCTCCTTGGGCACTGGGAAAGACTTTGCCAGTATCCAGGTGGGAAAGATGGCTGACCTGGAGCGAGGCCAGAATCCCAAACGCCTGCCCTACCAAGGCCAGAGCCGTGACAAGCTCCCGAGACCCCCCTGTGTCAGCGTCAAGATCTCCCCGAAGGGTGTCCCTGATGGACACAGGAGGGAGGCGCTGAAGAAGCTGGGCTTGCTGAAGGAGTAGACCTCGCCCACCCGGGCCACCAGCTCTGTCCCAACAAAAGACGTGGCTCTGCCTAGCAGCTTTGCAACCTTGCAGCTCTGCAACCTTGCAGCTCAGGACTGAGGCAGGGGCCTGACCTCTCTCAGATGCACTCCGCCCTCCAAGGGGAAGAGAGGGAGAGACTTGACGCCAATATATATTCAGAGTGGTTGTACCACTGAGTGCCTGCACTGATCACCCTGAAGATGAGTTGTACAAGTGTGTATGTGTAATACAGGATATATATATATATATATGTATATGTATGTATATACATATCTATATATATACACATATATATATGTCACTGACTATTTATAAACCACAAAAGTCATTGCTCAGAGTTCTAGTCTTGCTGGAGATTTTCTTATACAGGGTAGAGTTTATCCTACTTCAGAATAGAGAGGATGGGAAAGGAGAGAGCTTGAGAAGAAAAGTCAGATGAGATGATGGATGTGTTAGTAATGTGCACTGTACTGTGCACTAAAGAAAAAGGTCATGTGAAATACAGAACCTTGCGCTAGGAGACGGGCTCATGCTGACTGGATCACTCTCTCCGTTGGACTTCCTGGACGAGGCCTGGGCCCCCGGAGCTGGTTGGTTATCTCTTCCCCCGCTGCCTCCTCGGTATCACCAGTCCCAGCACAGACCTGTCCCTGGGACTGAAGCTCTTCATTCATTGATAGCAGAGTAGCTCTCCTTGATCTGAGAAGACAGGATAAATGAGTGCACGGTCGCTCCTCTGCCTCTACCCCCAGAGTCCTTGTTCATGGGGTGGCAAAAGCAAAATAAACTGTGCCACAGTCCATGACTGCTGTGGTCTATGACTCTGCTGTTCCTATTCTTCCTGTGCTCTGCCTCCCTGTCTCATGCTTGAGGGTGGGATAATGATGAGATAGAAGCACAGTTCACAAACTCTATTTCTGATGAACTAGCAAAAAGCCAGGGTAGAGCTGTGGCTCAAGTGGTAGAGCTCCAGCCTTGATTGCTTGGTATAAGACCATTTTCAGGAATGTTTCCCTGCTGTAATAAGTTCCAAAGATGGAAAATCAACCTGACACAGGCTGTCATGGTGGAGAGGAATCCTGAACAAAGCTCCCAACTTGGGGAGATAATCATTGATGAAAGGAAGTGACCCATCAAGGTCATTTTACCAGTAGAAGCAGAGCAGAGCTGAGACCCTTGAGCTTCTGATTGCTGCTCCAGTAGGTCTTGGCTGCCTCCCTCAACCATGTTCTCATACATCCTCACAGCATCACTAAGATGTCGTGTCACAGACACAGCCCTTCAGAATACTAATGTGACTCACCAGAACACCAGTGGCTCACCTATAATCCCAGCTACTTAGGAGACTGAGATCTGAGGATCAAGGTTCAAAGCCAACCTGGGCAGGAAAGTCCATGAGACTCTTATCTCCAATTAACCAGCAAAAAGCCAGACTAGAAACATGGCTAAAGTGGTAGAGCACTAGCCTTGAGTGAAAAAGCTAAAGGACAATGTCCGGGCCCTGACTTTAAGCCCCAGTACTGGCACAAAACAAAACAAAAATAACACTTAGTGCTAAAGTGTCTTCCCAGGCATTGAGAATTAAATGCTCAGAATATTACTTAGTGTTGAGTTTTTTAATTTCTAGAAATTATTAGTAATATATATATTTTTACCCTTTGGCATTGCTGGGGGATTGAACTCTGGGCCTTGTGAACCCTAAGTAATTGCTTTACCATTTGAGCTATACCGTATTTTATTTTTAAGATACTGTTTTTTTTTTAAACTTGATCCTCCATCTTCTTCCTCTTAAGTGGCTGGAACCACAGATGTGCACTTCCACACTTGGCAATAACTCATGCTAACCAGAACAACTCTCCCCACACATTTTCCGAGTGCATCTTCAGAAGATGCCAGTGGAGTAGAATGGGTAGGTGGTGTGGGTTTGTGACTCAGGCTTGGTGATTAGACATGGCCAGACATGACCCTGCCCCGCCTTGGCAAGTACCTCCTATGGCTGTGACTACATTTCTATCCAGGATGTCCAGATGTATGGGGCAGATGCTGCTGGAAAGGTGCCTTTTAGTTTGAGTGAGCATTTCTGGGCTGAGTCCTTTTAGAACCATCACTGTCAAAGCTTAGAATTCCTGAAAATGATGAAAAGGCTGGGGTTCAGGACAACACATGGCTCCACCCAGTCATGGTATGCGGTGTGTGGGTGTGACGGTTTCTATGTACACTCTCACACAGACTCACACCCAAAAGCCTGGTGCTTCGTTGCTAGCCCTGGGCAAGACCCGCTCTGTCACGTCCAGTGGGACTCCCATACTGGCCAGGACTTCAAAAGAGTAAAGACAGCCTCTGGAGGACTGATTCAACACACGAGAATAGGTGAGATGCTCTTTGGGTCTATTTCCAGATACACCCTGAGCCCTGATTCTTTCATTGCTTTAATCAACAGGAACCCATGAGACTAGCTCTTAACTAATGGAGAGAATGTGGGGTCCTGGCATGGATACAGGACAGACCAACACGGATGAATGAAGAGAACCACCCGTTAGATCCCCACCCCAGGAGAAGAAATCCCCCTTCCAGACAAACCTAGCTACTACACAGGACCTGCACCTGTCCCTCTGCTTCCTGACCCCAGGGACAAGCTCATTCCTCCACTCTGCTTCGGGAATGGTCTTGATGATGGAAGAGTAGTGAGACCACATGCAGTGCCCTTAGTTTGGAGGAGAAAGGCAAGGGAAACTGAGGTACCTGGGTCTGTCCTCCTGTACACAGATAAAACTACTCGTCCTTCTGACGGAACTGCTTGAGTGGAAGGTGAGAGGGTCAGGATGTTTTTATCTCTTTTCAAAGGATTTTGGAGGGAAATCTGTAGAGTCATAGGTTTAACTTTAAAAGCCAGAGTGAGCCAGGCTAAGGTAGCTCATGCTTGTGACCCCAGCTACTCAGGCGACTGATATTCAAGGATCATAACTTGAAGCTAGCCCAAGCAGGAAACTCCATGAGACTCTTTTATCCAATTAACTAGCAAAAAGCTGGAAGTAGAGGTGTGGCTCACGTGGTAGAGCAGCAACCATGAGTGGAACCAAGCAAAGCCAGAATGTGAAGTCCTGAGTTCAAATCCCAGTACAAAAAAATTAAACAAAGTGAATAAAATATTCAAAGAAAAGATGAAATGATAGTTCTTTTTGCATGTGATCTTGGATCTTTGCTATAAGCTGCCAAGTTGCTGCTGCTGTGCACAAACCATCTGCCAAACACAGAGACTGGCCTCTCCCCACCCCAGCACTGTGGAGTCTGTGCTCTCCGATGTACAGATGGCTTCTCTTCACGTGCTACCCTGGGAATCCTTCATTCTGACTCAAAGGCAACAACAGCACAGATCTACGTGCCATTTTAGACTGAAGTCAGAACAGGCTCATTCACCTCTACAGAAGACGCTGTGCTGTAACTTGGGGTGGGCATGTGTGCAAACATTTGGTGTTTGTTTCACTGATGTCCTGGATCTAGCTGGAGTTGAAGAATGAAGAGGCTACAGGATCTGTGGGTGTGCTCGAAGAACCACTCCTCTGGATTCCTTGATTGATATCTGCGTGGGCAGAGGAGGAACAGCCAATTAGAATGTCATAGTTGAGTGGAAGTAAGAAATCCTGTCTCAAACGACTTCAAAAGAGGACTGTGGATCCAATGCTTCTGTGTTGTTTTGCTCATCTAGGTGACCATGGAGCATAGAAATCTAGGCTTAAATCCAGTCTCTATCATGGACAAATAAGGTACCCTGGGAATGTTACTTTAACTCTCTGAACCTCAGAGTTCTCATCTGTAGAATGAGGAAAGCAACCCTTCAAGATCTGGATGAATGAGTATATATAATCCAGCATTTTATGCAGTGCAGCCACTCAATTAATTTACTATTTCCCATCTCACAGGAGTGAATTTAGAAAGGGTTGAGAGCCAAGAGCTCACCCCTACTCCATGTTGAGACAAAATAGAAGAGAGCTTGCTGCCTATGGGCGTCCAAGTAACATCTAGTGTTTGGCACACCCACCAGGTGACTCAACTTCACCCACGCCATGTTTCCTGCAATTGGAAAAGAAAGGGATCAGCACAAAGCTGTTGTTTGAAGTTGGGCCTCCTGCTTCCATTTTCTGAATTCTCAAACCTCACTTCTTGACCTGAGCTCAGATTCATGCTTTTCCTGTCCATAGTTTACTTCGGGGGGGTGGGGAGTGGGAGGGGAGTTGGGGGGGGAGGGTGTGGGGACTGAGCTTGAACTCAGGCCTGGGCACTGTCCCATAGCTTTCTTTGTGCTAGTTCTCTACCAATTGAGCCACAGCTCCACTTCTGGCTTTTGGACTGGCTTCAAACCATAATCCTCAGATCTCAGAGCCTCTTGAGTAGGTAGAATTATAGGTGTGAGCCACTGGTACCCAGCTTGAGTTTACTTTATGTTTCCTTTACTTTTTTATGCTGTGTGGTTCATGGAACCCCAGGCTATTCTATAGTTGTTTATTTTTAAGATGGGAGGGAGAAATTTCTGTAACAGAGGCATCTATGGCTAAAGTCAGAAAGAGATAGAATCTAGAAAATGTTTCAAGGTTCCTGGAACATTTTTTTAAATGGCTGAGTATCCCTCTAGAATGAATCAGACATTAGTTATAAGGAAGCAAGAAATATATGGGTTGATTTCTGTAGACAACAGGAGCGATACCAGAGTCATCCCTTGAACTCAGCATGCAAGTCAGGTAAAACAGGCCACATTCTAATTCTAGGCTGTAATTCTCTCTTCTACCTTACCTAACTGAGGCACTGTTCTTACTGCTTGCCATGCGGCCAGAATTCAAACTAATACAAAATATTGAGCAGGTGCAGATGGGCTCACACCTGCAATCCCAGCTATCCAGGAGGCTGAGATCTGAGGATTGCTATTCAAAACCAGCCCTGGCAGGAAAGTCCGTCAGATGCTTACCTCCAATTAGCCGGCACAAAGCTGAAAGTGGAGTTATGACTCAGGTAGTAGAGTACCAGCCTCGAGTAAAAAAGCTGAAGGACAGTGCCCAGGCCCTGAGTTTCAAGTCCTAGTACTGGCATACAAAAAAAAAAAAGAAAAGAAAAGAAAAGAAAAAACACAATGTTATCCTGGCAAAGCCCTGGAGAGGTGAGCTTTCGTGGGTCACTTCATCTTACTCAGGAAACGGAGACAGACTAAACTGTCTTCTAGATAGATCTATGGCAGTCCTGAATTGTATGTCCCAAGCCAAGATAGAACTTGTGACTCTGCCTCCCCCGCCCCATCCTGTGAATTCTATAGTCAGTCCATCAATCACAGTGCAGTTCTAATAAGTGAAGGTCAAATGAGTGATAGGTAGAACCAATAACCTTGCAGTAGGCAAGATTATTAATGGATGCTAAAATTCATTGAATATAATGAGATATTCACTGAATCTCAATCTACCAAAATAGTCATTACAAAGAGGAAAACAATCCTTTTTGCAATGAAATAAATAAAACCTGATGGGTGCAAGTTTAAGCAAGTGGGATGTTACCAAAGTCAACACCACCCATGATGACATATCGATATCATGCACCACCTCTTACGATACATTGAGAAGGATACAATACTGCTTTGTGGTGTTCTTGTAAAAAAAAATAACTGTAAGGGGCTGGGAATGTAGCTTCGATGTAGAGTGCTTGCCTAGCATACATGAGGCCCTGGGTTCAATAGCTCAGTACCACATAAACAGAAAAATCCAGAAGTGGCACTGTGGCTCAAGTGGGAGTGTGCTAGACTTGAGCAAAAAGCTCAGGGATAGTGCTCAGGGCCTGAGTTTAAGCCCCAGGACTGGCGAAGAAAAAAAAAAAGCAAACTGTAAATATGAGGAAACAGACACACACAAATTGAGAGATATTCCACAACATCATTGGCTAGTGCCCTTCAAAATAACAATGGTCCTGATAGATAAAGCCCCGAGGAATGATCCATGCTGGCAAAGATGGAAGAAACATGAGCCACCAATGCACTGTGGAATCCTGGGCTGGACTTCACACCAGAAATGACTGTTCTAGTTTTGATAAGTGTGACAGATGTTAGCACCTAGAAGAGCCGGGTGAAGATGACATGGGAACTCATACTAGTTTTGTTTTGTTTTTTACAATTTTCTATAAGTTCAAAATTATTGCAAAATAAGAAGTTCAGGAGTGTGTGTGTGTGTGTATGTGTGTGTGTGTGTGTGTGTGTGTGTGTGTGTGTAAATAGAAAGCTGAGGTAGACATGACATCCCACTGTTTTTAGGATAGGGATCAAAATAAAGGCTGTGACCTGTTCAAACTTCAGTCCATCCTGTAGCCTCCTGCCCCTCCCTGTCTGAGTTGTAGTCACTCCTCTAGTGCGTGTAAATTGTCTTCCCCAAAGAGCACTTGCTCATAACTATTTCACCAATAACTCCAAAGAATGGGCAAACCATGTCTCGTCATATACCACATGGATTACATGGTACCCACCCTGTAGTCAACTCAATGAATGCTTCTTGAATGAATGACTGGATGATGGAATAGATTGCATCATTCCTACAGCTCAAATGGAAGTAAGGACCCTTCTAATTCGCTGCCTTTCAGATATACTTTTCAAATTTGCTTCAGTATGCCCAGCCTAGGTCACATTGGGGCCTTGCTAGCTGGGAGGCCACCTGGTCATGCAAGTGGTTCCTCTGGGTAGTTAGGGTTGGGAGACCAACATGTATATCTCTGCTTGGGGTGTTGGATAGTATTGGGAAACTTCTGACCAAAGGTGGATGGAGAACATGCTTGTCCCAGCTGTGTAGGGCCAAATGTGTAGGACCGTATGCTTCCATATGCTAGGAGGCAGAAGAGTACAATTTAAGAGGACAGACTACAGAATCTATCAGGTAAGGTACTGGAAGATCATGTTAACTGCACTTAAAACACACAAGACAGAAGGTTTCTACGCTTGCTCTGTATGTTACAGTCCACTATTAAATGTCCTCCGGATGCCTGTGTATGAAAGGCCTGGTCTTTAAGGCAGTGCTATTGCAAAGTTGCTGAGAAGGGGTCTAATGGAAGTCTTTAGGGGATTAGATTGTATGAACCATCCTTGCTGTATTTTGCTCTCTGGCCCTGAGGTGAGATTGTGCTTTACCATATGTTCCCCACCATTCCCATCTTGAAATGTGGCTAGTGTGGTGGAGGAATTGACTTTAAAAAAACCCAAACTTTGTTTTATTTTAATCTAAATCAATTAGATCTAGATTAATCTAAATTAATTAGGCTGTGGTAGGAGACAACACTGTTCTAGAACTCTGACCTTCTGGGCTTCTCCTCTAGAAATGTTGTGTGACATAATCACAATGCTCCTGTCTCCATTCAATGTCACTTCCTCCCTCTCTTCAGAACTTGCTTCTGTTGTCTCCATACCCCGAGGCCACAATGATGTCCTTGTTGGCAGATCCAATAGCCCTCTCTCACTCGTCTATCTTTCCTTTCTCTCTCCTTTGCCTTCTCCTCCTGTTCCTTCTCAAAGTCTCCTTCACCAGATCTGGGCCCCAGGTCTCTGTTTCCATCCTTGCCTCATTCTCAGACCTGTCCCTATCCTCTGGTTTATTCAGCGTGTCCCAGGTCTGGGACAGCTTTCACTGTTTTTTCTGCTGGAATTCTTTTCCTCAGAGGCCTTTGCTGGTGCACACTCTAAAAAGGTGATACCAGTCTTTTCTTTCATTGTACTACCCTTAATTCTCTGCATGATTCTCACTACTATCTAGCTTATTGGTTTGATAATCCTGTTTACTTTCCCTTCACCAAAATGTAACCCCATGAAATGCAAGGACTTTGCCCATCAAAAGAATTCTGCAAATACTCAAAAAATATTTGTTTATAAAGAATATGTGAAGCTGGGCGCCAGTGGCTCACCCCTGTAATCCTAGCTACTCAGGAGGCTGAGATCTGAGAATCACAGTTCAAAGCCAGCTTGGGCAGGAAAGTCCTTGAGATTCTTATCTCCAAGAAAACTGGAAGTGGCATTGTGGGTCAAGAGGTGGAGCTGAAGAACTCAGGGACAGTGCCCAGGCCCAGAGTTCCAGCCCCACAACTAAAAAAAAAAAAAAAGAATATGTGAAAGGCATTACTTGAGGAGATTGAGAGACAGAGACAGAGAGACAGAGACAGAGACAGAGAAGTTTTGAAAGCTGAAAGGGAAAAAGATTGGTAACACAGGTCCACATAACACCATAAGCACATTAAGTAAACTGACTAGAATGTTTCCATGAGATTTGGAAAATAAAAGGTCATCAACAACATCAGCAGAGAGGCTTGTTTTGTTTTATTTGTTCTGATATTGTCTTGCTGCACAGTCCAGGCTGCCTTCAAACTCTCAATCCTCCTGTCTCAGCCTCCCTAGTGCTGGGATTACAGGTTTGTATCACCACTTGTGCAGCTCAGTGGAGAACTGACTAGGGAGACCTAACTAGCAGATTACAGAGTAACAGAAGTAGATGCATTAAATATAGGCTTCAGCTCAGCTAGGAAGGGAAAAAGGGAAGTTGATAAAAGATGATAAGGGTGCAAGGAAGCTTGAAATATCCTTTAAGAGGAAATAGATTTGAACATGGTCATATGCTAAAAGGAAAGGGTCAGTGGAGGGAAAAATTACATACAAGGGGAAAGCAGTCATGCAAAGAAAAGTCTCCTGAATGAACACAGAAAGAATGTGATCTAGTGATTAAGAATGAATTCATGGGAAATAAGAGTCGGCTGCCAGCAGCTTCTCCCTAAGGTCAAGAGCAAATAAAGAGGGCATGGAGAGGTGTAAAAAACAACAACAACAAAAGCAAAACAAACCACACACCTCATTCAGGAGGCTGAGATCTAAGGATCACAGTTCAATGCCAGCCCAGGCAGGAAAGTCCATGAGACTTTTATCTCCAATTAACCACCAGAAAACCAGAAGTGGTGTTGTGGCTCAAGTGGTAGAGTGCTTGACTTAAGCTGAAGAGCTCAGGAACAGCGCCTAGGCCCAGAATTCAAGCCCCATGACTGACCATCCCCCCCAAAAAAAACCCCAACAAAAACCAAAACAAACAAACAACCCACACCTCATGAGGGTGGGAAATGGAAGCATCTTCCTCTCAATGGATTGATTTTGAAGCAGCATTTCCTACTGAGATCAAGAGACAAGGGGGTAGGGCCAGGGGATTGATAAGAGTAGAGAAGGTTTAGAATAACTCTGGTGGATAGGGAGGAGAACTGGTTGATTGCAATCAGGGACAAAACCAAAACCAAACTGAATAGGAAGGCTAGGAGGGCCCAACCGAGGTTAAAGACCATCTCCAGCTTTTCAGGACAATACAAGTCTGTTCAGGTTCCAGGCAGTGCTGGGGTGCCTCACCCCTAAGCTGGGATAGAGGCCCCTCATTCCATTCCGCAGCTGTTCCCGTTCCCTACACAATTAAGCAAAAGCCACCCTCCTTGCTCGTTTCCAGAATCTGAAAAACTTCCAGCATCCTGACAGTACTTGAAGGGGCTGTCAATATCTGAAGGTGATCTACCTGAAGATAAGGCAACAGGAAAGTAGAAATAATAATATAATAACAACAATAACAATAAAACATTTAAAAGGCACGATACAAGAATTAAAATAGAACCAGAATGTGAAATAAAACACAGTAACTCTGAGTAGCAGATGATTAGTGAAGTTACAACCTCCTTGAACATGGAGATAGGGAACAAAGGATGAATCTGCTTTCTTTTAGATGTTAAGAAGACATGAATAAACGGTTCAGATTGGTAGAGACAGAAAATCAAACACCATCTCACCGGAAACCCATTGTCTCCATCTTTTGGTGGTGGTGGTGGTGGTGATTGTGGGGCTTGAACTCTGGGCCTGGGCGCTGTCCCTCAGCTCTTCAGCTCAAGGCTAGAGCTCTACCATTTGAGTCACAGCACCACTTCAGACTTTTTCTGCTTATGTGGTGCTGAGGACTTGAACCCAGGGCCTTATGCATGCAAGGCAAGCACTCTACCACTGAACCACCTTCCCAGCCCTGTCACTATCTTTAAAGATCCAGCAAATCCATTCAATGGAATCCTCAGATAAATACTCAAGACAAAAACCAGCATTTAGAGTCTTCATCGTCTCCTGTGTGCATTGATTACTTCGTCCCTTTTCTACCTTTCCCTGTGTTACTAAAATCCTTGCTGAACCTCCACTTTGTATTTTTGGTAAGACCCCTCCCCCATGAAAATGCCTTTTGTCATGAATCTCAAGTTCTTGTGCATTGTGTGGAAGTTGTGAAGGACCACCTCCCCCGCTTCCTCATTTCCCTGGTAACATAGCATGCTCACCAGGACCTGCAAGATGCTGCACTAATAGTGGTAAGCAAAAGACCTGGTATGAAGATGTCTGGGGTGAGCAGAATACCCGTGCTGTCACTCAGGGTCATCCCAGACCTTCGAGATGGGGAGTAGAGGCAAGAAGCAGAGGAGGCACATTTCGTCTAGAACAAGGACAGACAGGGTGCTGTGTGACAAGCTGAAATGCGTGGGAGTTTTGTGTCCAGTTGCAACTGTGGGGTGTGGGAATTCTGGAGCCACTCTGTGAGACCCAAAAGGGTTAAGAGGTTGAAAGCCATCTCTAATAGCACTCAGAAGCCTGAGACGTGTACCAGAGAAAGAGCAAGCAGTCAGGGCAAGACAGAGATATCAGATACTACCCTAAGTGTGTTTAAGTTAGAGCTGTTTGGACACTAAAATCTTAAGACCTCCGAGATCAGATGGATGTCTGTGAAATGTTTATTGCTCCCTTCTGCTCCCTAATGATAAGGGCTTCAATTATCACTATGTATATGAACTATACCTCATGTGAATGGTTGTAACCACAAGATAGACTGATGCCCTAGTTTGTGCAGATACCTGTAGTCCCAGCTTGTTAAGTGGCATCTTGAGACTCAGAAGTTGGTGATGAGTTTCTTTTTTTTTCTTTTCATTTTTTTTGTCAGTCCTGGGGCTTGAACTCTGGGTCTGGGCGCTGTCACTCAGCTCTTCAGCTCAAGACGAGTGCTCTACCACTTGATCCACAGTGCCACTTCAGGTTTTCTGGTGGTTTATTGGAGATAAGAGTCTCATGGACTTTTCCTGTCCCGGCTGGCTTTGAACCATGATCCTCAGATCTCAGCCTCCTGAGTAGCTAGGATTACAGGCGTGAGCCACCAGCACCCGACTGGTGATGAGGTTTTGAGTCTCCTGGTGCCCACTTTTCTATTTCCTCCTATTTCTCAGCTCTTCAGCACTGTATCCCGTTGTGGGGCTGTTCCAAGGCTATGGCTAGCAACAGTGGGGTACGCAGGAAGGTTGTAAAGAAAATGCTGACATGCTGGCATACAGAGCCTTGCTGGGCACTGGCTGAGATCCTACTTGGGGGACTCTGCACCTGTACAGAAGTGCCAAGATGGAACTCTTTCCTTCTCAGAAATGGGAGTTGGCAGGGACCAGCAGGGGAGAGGAGGTGATTAACTAGGGTCAAAGCCCTCCTCCTTACCAATACTGTCAGTAGTGGTCAGGCTTGGAGGGATCCAGCTAAGCTGGCTGAGCATCATGTGTTTTAGTCAGGGAAAACTCGATGAAAGGTTGGATGTTGGTCTGTGAGAACTAATATGACAGATAAAGACCCACGTGTTTCCCAGGGTTGGGAATTGCCTCTCTATCCCTTCTCTTCTAGCTCTTTTTTTTTTTTTTTTTGATATCTTCCTATTTCTCCACACAGGTCTTGTAAACACTATCCTTGAGAGGTGTGGTTTAATAGGGGTGGGGGTGGGGTGGGGGGAATTGAAGGATATATAGAATAAAAAGAAGAGAGGGCTGGGAAGTTGCTCAGTGGTAGAATGCTTGTCTTGCACCACATAAACAGAAAAAGCCAGAAGTGGCAAGTGGCGCTGTGGCTCCAGTAGTAGAGTGCTAGCCTTGAGCTGAAGAGCTGAGGGACCGTGCCCAGTCCAGAGTTCAGGCTCCACAACTGATGAGAGAGAGAGAGAGAGAGAGAGAGAGAGAGAGAGAGAGAGAGAGAGAGAGAGAGAGAGAGAGAGAGAGAGAGAGAGAGAGCGCGTGAGGGGGAGGGAGAGAGAGATGGGGAGGGAGGAAGAGGGAGGGAGGGAGGGAGGGAGGGAGGGAGGGAGGGAGGGGGGAGGGAGATCTCAATCAAATGGGGAAGATGCAAATTTGTCCCTCAAAGCATTCTGATGTGAAAGACAGCACACACCTCGCAGAGATGGGGCAAACCTACAGTCCTGGTGGGATGGGAGTGGTTAGAACTAGAGGGTGGAAGGGCTGAGCCGAGGAAGCAGACTGAAAGCCAGGGATGCTGAACTGCATTTTGAAGGGTCAAGTGTTCAACCTGTGAAGCAAGAGAGAAAAGCTTTCTTTAATAAGAAATAGTTGCCAGGTACTGGTGGCTCATGCCTGTAATCCTACCCAGGCAGGAGGCTAGATCTGAGGATTATGGTTCAAAGCCACCCTGAGCAGGAAAGTCTGTGAGACTCTCATCTTCAATTACCACTAAAAAGCCAGAAATGGAGCTGTAGCTCAACCAGTAGAGCACTAGAATAAGCTCAAGGACAATGCCCAGACCCTGCGTTCAAGCCCTAGTACCAACATAAAATAAAAAGGGGTAAAAATGGCATCTAAGCCCAGTGCTGGTGGCTCATACCTGTAATCCTAGCTACTCAGGAGGCTGAGATCTGAGAGTTGTGGTTCAAAGCCAGCCCCGGCAGGAAAGTCTGTGAGACTCTTATCTCCAATAAACCACCAGAAAACCAGATGTGGCACTGTGGCTCGAGTGGTAGAGCACTAGCCTTGAGTTGAAGAGCTGAGGGACAGTGCCCAGGCCCAGAATTCAAGTCCTACAACCGACCAAAAGAAAGAAAGAAAGAAAGAAAGAAAGAAAGAAAGAAAGAAAGAAAGAAAGAAAGAAAGAAAGAAAGAAAGAAAGAAAGAAAGAAAGAAAAAGAAAGGAATAGAAAGAAAGAAAGGAACAGAAAGAAAGGCAGGCATCTAAATTCCTCATCCTCAGACAGGAATCCCTGAGCAAAAAAAATGCATCAAAGCTTCCCATTCCAGGGTCTCCATCACCCAGACCTGGCCCCTTCCTTCTTCCTGCATCTTTGCACTCAGAGAACACAAACAGAAACTAGAGGCTCTGGGAGGCCTGGGAAGCAGCAGTGAGTTAGGCTTTGCTCAGGAGACAAAAGGCCTTTTGACAGGACCCTTGCCTTGGCTGACTCCTCTTCCAATAAACCTGGATTCCATTCAGGGAAAACAAGAAGAGTGCAGCCTGAGGAAGCCCTAGTCTCCCCAGAAGAATGTGGTTGTAAAAGGGGCGGGGATGGGGGGGTTGTCTCTGTACCCTGACCTCTTATTAATCCCTGTGGTAAGGCTTTCTTCACACCCAGCAGTTTCCTTCCTGATTCTGAAAGAGGTGGGGCTGGGGCCAGGTGAAGGTACCTGACAGAGAATAAGGACTTGCATCTGCATTGGGGGACCTTCCTCTCCCCCAAATGCAAGCTTTCCTCAGATTAGAGTCTCCGAAGCAGAATGCTTAGAGGCCTCTTCCCCCCTGAATATCAAGCTCCTTTGTGAATCTGTTATTTTAAGCTATTCGTCTTTCCAAAGTAGAAAGAGATACCATAGCATCCTTCAGGAAAATGGCGGTCCTCAGAGATACTCAGCTAGCTTGAGAGGTGGTACAAGGCAAGAAGACCCCACCCTCACCCCCATGCAGGGACTAGTGAGGAAAGCTGTGAGCTGAGCCAAGATGAGCCAGAGCTCCTGGGCCACGGTGGGTAGTGGCTGTTGCAATTCATCAGTCTCCTCTGCCCTCCTCTCTGCCCAGCTTTTATTTTCTCCTTCTTGTTTCCCACAGTTCATCTGGATCACTCCTGGATTCCACTGGCCCCAAGTCCATAAAAACTAAACTAAACGAAAATAAAAATCAACATAAAGGGGATAGGGCTATTCTCAAGGGTTTGCATGCACAAGATCCTGACTTTAATTACTAGTTTTACAACACTAATTGAATAGAAAGAGTTTAGAAGAAAGCATATCATGCTGGACGCATAGGAAAACCAGACAAGTCTTTACTGAATCTGAATATTTGGTCAATAAACCCTTTATTACACTTAATTGGACTGGTGTTTAGCTTGGCTTGCAGTGAGGATCTGGGTGGCAAGGCTGCAGGTGGGCCAGAGCCTTGATGACCTTGATGAACTTGAACTTGACGTATATGGTGGCAAGGGAGTGTAACCTGATCACGTTTGTTTTGGGAGGTTATTCTGGCGGCTGTGTGAAGATCAAAGGCAAGAACAAGGGTGGACACAGGAGAGGAGAATCAAGTTAAAGAAAGAAGAATAGAGGTAAAGTAAACAGAAGTAAAACACTCCCACTAAAGACCTCCACCGTGTCTGAGGGCTTGAAGATCTGTGCTGCGAAGAGTAGAAGTAGCCACTATTCGGAACACCTCTTCTGAGCACCTCTTACCTGAGCCACTCTCTTCCTTCCAATGGGACAGCTTGGCGTGGGGTGGTGGAGAAAAAGAAAAATGCCACTTCCACCTCCTTCTGAAATGCAGGGGAAGCCACAAACTGGTTTGAACCTGTCCATCCAGAGCTGCCTCCAAGACAAAGACAAAGACTCACCCGACCTGCCTCTGAGTGGCCTCTCCACATTCCTGTGCCCATGCTCACCTCTGGGAGGCCAGGGCCTCCCCGCCCTTCCTGCCCCCACAGTCAGCAGTAGCCAGGCTTCCCTGCTTACAAAACCTAATTGAGCCCAAGCCTTTGCTCTGGTCCCCTGTGTGGGGCTGGGTAGCTTCTGGGGCTGGGAGTCACAGGCAGGTTCTGGGCTACAGGTGTGTTTCCAGTCCTCTAGCGCCACCCACTGTCACCCAAAGGTCTAAAAATTCAGCAACCCTCTCGGAAGATGCCGCACATTCACTGTTCAGTAATCTCCTGGGATGAGAAACTAGAATGACCCTTTGCTGAAATAAAGAGACTTCGGGTGTTAGGTTTCTACTCTGTCACCACGGCCAAGTTGTAACTTGATTTCCTCCTCCATGGAATGGAGAATTTCTTCCTCCTATTCCATATACCTCATCAGAGAGAAAGATCAACGTGGAGATTCTTAGAAAAGTTAAAAATATCAGGCCAGATGCAGGTGGCACATGCCTGTAATCCTAGCTACTCAGGAGGCTGAGATCTGAAGATCAAGGTTTGAGCTACCCTGAGCAGACAAATCTATGAAACTCATCTCTGATTACCAGAAACAAAACAAAAAACCAAACCAAAACAACCAACCAAGCAAAAAACAGTAACAACAGAAGTGGAGCTGTGGCTCAAGTCATAGAGCACCAGTCTTGAGCATCTGCCTAGCAAGCTGGAGGCCCCAAGTTCAAACCCCAGTGCAGCCAAAAAAAATAAATGAATAAATAATATTTTTTTAAGTTTGAAAAGATCTGAAAAAAAAAGTACTTTTAGGCATTGGTGGCTCACACCTATAATTGTAGCTACTCAGGAGACAGATCTGAGCATCCCAGTTTGAAGTGAGCCCAGGCAGAAAAGTCCAGGAAATTCTTATCTCCAATTAACCAGAAAACAGAGGAGTGGCTCAAGTGGTAGAGTACTAGTCTTGAACAAAAAAGCCAAGTGATAGCATGATAGCCCTGAGTTCAAGCCCCAGAAATGGCATAAAAGAATAATATTAATTAATCAATTAATATGTTATTTGTGTTCAGGAATTCAACTTTGTCCACATCCTGTTGACCTTGTCTGAGGCCCGTGAGCATAGTAAGGTCATATAGCAAGTCCTATGCTGGCAGTAAATGCAGGAGAATAGGAAAATTAAGAAACTGCCGGACTTTCCCACAGGAAAACCCTTGTCCATACTCTTGTTCCTTCACCCTCCCCAGGGTCCTGGGATGTTCCTGAGTTGTCTGGACACAATGATTTCAAGTGTACCCCCATCCCTTTGCTTAGACTCATTCATGACAGTCATAGAGTCTTTCTAGCACAAGATGGCAGCAGTTGCCCACAGGTGACTACCTACATCAGCTTAGGGGCCGTTCTGGATTCTAAGGCAGAGAGAACAGTCTGTCCATTAACCTAAAACAGGACTTTAAATAGAGCACCAGAGCCAGGGGTCAGTGGCTCACACCTGTAATCATAGCTACTCAGGAGGCTGAGATCTGAGGATCACAGTTTGAAGCCAGCCCCAGCAGGAAATTCTGCGAGACTCTTATCTCAATTAATCACCAGAAAACTAGAAGTGGAACTGTAGCTCAAAGTAGAGCAAACACTCAGGGACAGGGACCAAGCCCTGATTTCAAACCCCACAAAAATTATATATATGTATGTATATATATATATATATATCCATTATGAACTGAAATGTGCCAAAAAAGACAGGTTCATCCTATAGCTCTGCATGCCTTTATTTAGAAATAGGGTCACTGAGAGGATGCATGTTTTCTCTCATATTTGAAAGCTAGATTGAAATCATATATATATATATATATATATATATATATACATAGTAAACATATGTAGGGTTATATGCATATACACACTAATGTATTAACTAAAGTATGAAATATGCAAGGACTCCAAGCTCCTTTCAACAACTTAAAGTTTAATGAAATGAATATCAAGCGGCTGGAACTTTTGGCGTGGGGGGGGGGTAGGTGAGGAAAGGGGAAAGGGGTTGATGAAAGAGAGATGAAGGGTGGGAAAATGCAGCCATAATCTTCAATGTACATATATGAAAATTGGCCCAGTAAGCTGAAGAAATGGGTGGGGTTGGGAGAGATGAAAGAGAATTTCAAAAGGGCTGATATTGATGCATTCTAACTCAGAAGCTGACATGCTGAGTTGAAGTCCCTTTGTACAATGACTGAAAGGTAATACTTTAAAAAAAGAAAAAGAAATAGTGTTCATTGACTCTTTTATTTTCTTTTTTTTTTTTTTTGTTGGCCGTGGGGCTTGAACTCTGGGCCTGGGCGCTGTCTCTCAGCTCTTCAGCTCAAGGCGAGCGCTCTACCACTTGAGCTACAGCGCCACTAGAAATAGTGTTCATTGAATATGTAGGAAGGTAAGATAAAATCATAGTTCCTGAGGGCCATAAAAAAAGAAAAGCCAGTGTGCCTCTTCCATCCATTTCTTCCCTGACAAAACAGTATGCAACCATTTGATGAGTCCACATTAGAAAAAGACATATTTAATCCCTCACTTCCCAACCAACAGGCCAAACAGGTTACCGGAAAGCTTAAAGCAGCTAAACAACCGCATCTGGCAGCAGAAAAATGCCAGCAAGGTACAACCATCGTTAAGGTGATAGGGAAATATATTAGAAGGGAAATGTGACCAAGAAAGAGAGCACACAGCATAGGGGTACCACAATGAAGATGACACTGCAGCCCGTCTGAAATGAGAGCTTGGCTTTAGGTTAAAGAGTGGGAATTGGAGTCCTTGAGCCTGGCATTCTGATTGGTGGATCTCCTTTCCATTTCCTGTAAGGTTGGGATGCCAAAGATTTAGTGCCTAATCCTTATTTACTTGTTCTTTGTCCTTCTTCTTAATTCTTCTGAAGGTGCCCTCCCTCCCCATTTTGTTGTCAGGCAGGTCTTGATGTATTGCCTTATCCTACTATCTGCAAGCTGTACAGTCTGCAATTCCACGCCAGCTTTTCTACTAACACTAGATAAGGAGGACAGCTCCACAAGATGGAGGAGTTTGGTTCCGAAGAGGTGGGTGGTGGAAGAGCCCTGGCCAACTTCTATCAACTGTATTTATATGAGAAAGGAAGAGAATGTCGTGCTAAGTCACTGAAATGTGGGGGTTGGTTTGTTGCCTCTGTTTTGCAATCGCCAAACTGACATAGAACCGTTATTTGTGTTTCCTTTGCATCCTGCAAGCCAAAATTTCACAAAGAGAAGCTTAGAAACTGGCTGATCATCTTGAATCATGCTTGCTCCTCCCTCCCCCAGGATAAAGAGATCGGTGGGGACACTTGGATGGAAGCAGACCTCTTTCTTGCTTCTGTTCTCTGCTTCTTGCAAACTAAATGACCGGAAGTAAACTAGTTAATCCCTGAGTCCCAGTTTCCATATCCCCCAAATAGTCTTCTACTAATACTGTCTCATAGTTTTGATGGATTGATGGAGATAAGGCCTTCCTCTGTAGCCCAGACCGGTCTCCCATGCACAACCCTTCCGACTCTGCTTTTTGAATGCTGGGATTATAAGCATGAGACACGCTCTCAGCATGTAATGCAAACCTGCAGAGGAGCAGAGGAGTTCCTAGCCTGCTGAAGTTGTGTTGGCTGAGGTAGACACACTTTGGGGAACCAAGGGAAGAATCACTCGAAGTCTTACCCCAACCCATCACTATAGGCCTCTGGGGCTTCATCTCAGTCCATGTTGGGGGGAGAGAGAGGAGAAGGATTGCATTGTCCCCCAAGCATATCTTCATTTAAACTCTTCTTCCCATTCCCCCTCCGTTCCCTCTTTTGAAATATTAGCTTCCTCTTCCTAACACTAGAGGGTGCTTCAAGATTAGTTCCATAGAAGACTCCAGTTCTGATTCTTATCCTGGGCTGGTAGGGGCAGGGCAGGAGAGCCAGCATATTTGGCATAGCCAAATAACCCCTCCGATCATAAGGTCACAAAGCACCTTTTCCCATCTTAGATCTAGGCCAGAGCGTTTTTCTTAGAGCCCCGTTCTTTTACTTCTTTGCAGTTGTCAGCATTTGTAAATCAGGGAACATGTGTTGGTAGCTGTTCTGTGCTGATTGGTTTAAGGGCCTGCATCTCACCAGACTATCCGTTCCAGGAGCGAAGGGACATAACCTGTTTCATGCAGCCTCAGCACATGGCACAGTTATCAAGTGGATAGAGCTTCATGACAATTAACCTGAGAACTCATCAAATCAATTCCTCCATTTCTTTTCATCTCCTACCTCCTGTCCCTTCTCTCTCCTCCAAACTACTAGGACATCACTCTGACCTGTCCCTACCCTCCACCTCAACACCCTCCATCATTGTCACAAGTTCCTACTAGGCTTGCATTTTTCTTAATGTTTTCTGTCCAGTACATTCTATTGCTGTTACCCTGCTTAAAAATTTTTTGAGGACTGGCAGGGAATGTGGCTTAGGTACAGAGTGCTTGCCTAGCATGCATGAAGCCCTGGGTTTGACTCCCCAGTACCACATAAGCAGAAAAAGGTGGAAGTGGTGCTGTGGCTCAAGTGGTAGAGTGCTAGCCTTGAGCAAAAAGAAACTCAGAGACAGTGCTCAGGCTCTGAGTTCAAGTCCCATGTCTGTAAAAATAATTGTTTACTAGGTCAATTACCAAATTCTTTCAAGATATACTGATCAAGGGAAAGCTAAGAAAGTGATGGGAGTTGAACCTCCTCCTGAAGGTTCTAGAATTCTTACCCATGCAATAGGGATAGTGACACAGGAAGATGAGATCATTATAATAATTATAAGCCATTATTGGCTGAATAAAGACAAGTGACATCAATAAGACAGATGGTTTCATTCCAAGTGAATAAGGAATATTCACGTAAATGAGCAGAGGACTCCAGGGGATGATTTCAAATGCTACAGAGGGAAGAGGAACGAGATTTAATCCTAAATTTCTCCTTTCAGAAGATATGCGTAGAAATGAAAATGCATTCAATATTTCTCCAGGAGGATTTTCTACAACTTAGAAATATTTTAAAAAATGAAATTGATTTAAAATGAGTTTGCTGGCCCTGGCAGATCCCACAGAAGCTAAGCATCTAATTTTTCAAACAGAAGCTGAGTCCCAACTTTTATAAAGAAGGCTTTGAAGGTATTGTGTCTTCTGAGGCCAGCTACATTATAATTCTATGGGAATTCTCAAAGAATTCTTTCCTAACCTCTCTAGCCCACTAAATTCTCATTTTTCAGAAGTCTTATTTTGGTTTGGTAGCTAAGTACCATGTTGACATTTGGGTTTTCATATTCATTCCACAATTAGGTGCTTAATAAAACAAGAAAAGAAAAATAGGGTAATTGAAAGGTTCACAGTAGTGAGCTCCCTGAAGATAATTTTCCTACTCAAATTAAGTAATTTTGTCAGTATGGAGCTTGAAGGTGATAGTGGAAACGAACAACATTTAAATGAGGATCAAATGGAGCCTGCCCCATTGCAGTGAAATCAGAGATGAAATACGTTTACTGGTTTTGGTATTTGCAAGAGAAATGATCCTTGGGAGCCCTGTAGCCATTGTTCCTGTGGGATTTCAGGCAAATTGAACAAGTCTCATAGCCTCTCTGAAAAAGAACATTGGCTCCGCCTTGTGTAGTTTGCAGACACATCAGGCTGAATAGAGTTATTTGGGGGGAGCAATGGGATTCTAAAACATGCTGGAAACCTCTGGGTAGAAGGCTGTCTTCAATTTTGAACTCCTGGAGTCTTCTAAATCTTCTGAACATACAGAAGCTGCTCACTTCTCCCTATGAAGAGCAAATTATGACCTTCTCCTTCCCTGCGCCACCCCTCTTTCACATTGTGTGAAGACACTAGAGGATTCTCTACCAAGAATCCCTCTGATCCTTGTTGCTAGCTTATAATTAGACTAAGTCATTGCAGAATGCAATGGGTGTGTGTCGTGGCTGGTAATGGAAGAAAGGGACTACAGACAACAAGTGAGTAACAGGTCCTCGGCAGTATAGACCAACAGAAGAGGTAGTGTGAAAATGGATCCTGAAAGGTCTGGATCAGGGAGGGCTAAAACACAGGATTGGACAGAGGCAAATTGATCATTCTGGTATCGCTTCAAAAATACAGGATATGGCATCCTGGCAAGAACTCCAAGGAATGAATGATGTAATCTTGCCTTCAAATGGCTCTTGGGAGAATGGAAAAAGGGTTAATCCTGGCTACTTGAAGTTGAAATGTCAGTACGATCCAGAAGGCAGTGCAGGAAGGAATGGAAAAGCCCCAGGAAGTAAGCTAGATGACCTATGGGATGATTCTTTTCCATAAGGAGGCCCAGAGAATACAAAAACCAAGAGAAATGAGCTAGTGAGGAATATAACAGCATTACTACAATGGTCAGCAGGGGCTTTCCTGTGCAAGCCAGGGCAGATAAAAAAAAGAGGTAGGTAGAGAACTGGACTTGGTGGTACCAGTGATAACAAGAGTCCTGGGACCAGTGAAGCCGGATGGATTTTCTATATTGAGCAACAGGGCTGGAGTGGCAACCCAGGGAGCCTGAACCAAAGAGTTGTGGAGATGAGTAAAAGAGTACTGTGTTCTGAGAGGCAAAGTGGATACTCAACCAACAACGATATTCTTTAATTAGAACCACTGGGAGATGTTAAGGATGGGGGACAAGGAGTACCCACAATCAACAGTCAAAATCCATTGGCTATTTCTGGGACCTATGCCAATTTTCAGACTCAAAATCTTCTGGGTCCCTAAGAGAAGGAAACGTACAACCCTCCCCCCTCCCCCAGCAAACTGGCACAGTAATGATCCTGTAAGTCCTTCTCAATGAGACTTACAACAATTTATTTGGTTAAGTATATACAAGGGAGTAGGGGGGCACCCAAATCTCCAGGGAGACAATTGGACACAGAGACCAAGTTGACGTGTTATCAAGAGAACCAAATCGGCAGTGTGGATGCCTTTTCTAACAAATGGGACAAAAGAAATCCAGATTAATAAAGCCCAGGCAAAGGTCCAAACCCAGTGGTAAATTCTATAGTCTCAGAATGAATGACTGGGATTGGTGTAATTGTTAGTTGGATCACTGGGTTCTAAACCTGAGGTTTAAGAGCTATAGTATAGCCAAGTAAAGCCCAAGTGACACCTTTAAATGTGTCCTAGCCCCAGTAAATACCAAACAGTGTCTCATGGCCAGAGTAATTCTGGATATCAGCACCATTGTTAATGATCTAAAGGACACAGAGTGATAGTTCATACAATATCTCCACTTCAATTGTTGGCCTCAGCAGAAATCAAGTAGACCTAGAACAGTAACAGCAAACAACTGCACACTCAACCAATTAGTAGCTCCAATTTGAGCCGTTGTGTTCATTTGCCTGCTATGAACAAATCAAAATGGCCTCTGGTACAAAGTGTGAGCCTTGGTTTGCTGAAAGCATTCTTTGCTCTTGTCATCAGAAAAAGATGATTAGAGACCATTAGATCATACATATGAATAACATACATTTTTTAAAGTTTTATCCCAGGACTATATAAATCTCCTATTCTTGGCCATAATATAATCCAAAGGAATCTGGATCATGTGGATATCCTGAAGAGTGTCCATTGACTTATTATTTGGTGATATTGGCTAATCCAGCCACATGACCAAGCAGCGCAGCGCCTTGTGTAATAGAAGCTCAGTAACATGTCTATTGCTCCAGGGATGGAAAGATTTAAGATCATACTCTATTCAGAATGTTTTTAGGGGTTCAGTGATGAAAGCGTGCCAGGAAGTCTCCTCCAAAGTAAAAGACGAAATAAAATCTCTCATAACTCCTACCACAAGGAAATAAACAAGACATCTGCTCGATGCCATGTTTTCCATACAGGGGAAGGGAACGCTGTTCAGGACCATTAGAAGGATTTTTCTCTTGTCATCTTTCAAGGCTTCTCCTTATTCTATTCCTACTGGATCAAGTTTGGGTTTCTTCCTCTCCACAGTCTCTGATGTTTCAAGTTGTGTTCCCACGTGTCACTTTGTTACATAGGGGAGGGCTGTTAGTGTTGCCATGGTATTTGTAATGGTTTCTGGTTGACCCACTTATGCAGCTTGCTTGTGTCCTCAGATTCTTGTAACTCAGCCCCAGATGTAACCCTTACCACCTTACAATGAATGGCTGCCAGGCTTGCTTGACCTCATGTCTTAGCAGATGTAATAGTGCTCAGCTTATGATGGGCAGGTTCAGATACCTACTCACTTAGTGTCCTGGTTCAAGTATCATGTCTCTGTTAGAGCCTAGGATCACACCAGGATCTGATTGTCAAAGGGCATGTGATTCTTCTCTCCAGTTGGTACTGAAGAAGGGGTGATAAGGCCATGGCTTTCCCACTGGGGCTTGCCACAGGCTGTACACAGCTGCCCTGTTCACCACCTGCATGGTTTTACAACTAGCTGGCAAGGCTACTTACACCTCAGCCTGGACCTGCTACAGATCCTTTTCCTGCTTCAGTCCATTCTCTAAAGTCCTTCCAACGAACACAGTATACTTAGTTGTATTTTCTATGAAAGGAGAATAGTTCTATATTAGAATGCATACAGAACCTAGAATGAGACAGATTGAAAGACTGGGTAAAGGCATATGGACAGGCAAGGGAGTGGACAAGACATACAAACATCTTTATATCATTTGCCAATGCCCACCACAGAAAGTCTGTCCAGGAATAGAGGCCCTTAACTGCCAAATGCACTGAATGGATTGGTCACCCGGCATCAGCCAACTTCAGTCATTGGCCACTCTGGCACAGAAGACGCATGAGGGGAAGGGAACACCGAAAGAGGAATAGGCGTTGTGCAGGGGCCCATATACAGCACTGAATCTCATTAACCCATGTTGAGTTAGCTCCTATTGCTTTCTTGCTGTTTGTGGTGCTAAGTATCTAACCACTTGCACACTGAGTTCTCAACATTTGCTCTTAAATGTCTGTTGACAACAGAGCACAACACCAAGTCTCCCATAGAGCTTCATTCCTTAAAGGGACCAATAGCTTTCTTGGTGGGACATGAACGACTTCAGGCTACCTTCATACTGCAAGGGCTACAATTATCAGGAGTGAGATCTGTTCCAAACAGTCACAAAGGGTAAGAACATACTCGTTTCAATTTCCATACTCAAGTCACAAAGTCACTCCAGGAAGATCAGTCTAGAGCTGTGAGCGCTGTTTTCCTCCAATGAGCCACACCAATCTCCCAATGTGAGCTACGGCTTAATCCCCAACATGATCTCCTGGGAGTCGTTGCTCTGTGATTTCACAGCAATCTGAAGATGAACTTGAACCCATCTTAGCACTTCTCCTAACTGCCTTTGGAAGCCTTCTGTGTTTGGGGTTGAACGTTGCAGGATCACAAGCTTTGCTTTCAGCTAAATGATGGTTGGGGTTGTAAAAAATCTGCTAAATGACATTATAAAGTAATTATGTGTGCAATCCAAACAAGTTTTATTTCTGTTGTCATTTGGAGCAGTGACAAGTCTCATAGTTCAACTTCCTTTGTGAATTTCTAAGTAGGCCATCAAAGACAATGGGAAGGAAAAGTTCCTCTTTGTGGCACATAACAAGGAAAGCTTGCAAAGTGGGAAGCAGAGAAGTTTCCAATAATATAGCACAAGTATAAACCTTGATTGACCACCGAGGAAAGGGGGAGATGGGCGAGTGTGAACCACAGGGCATAAAAACCGTCTGCACCTTGCTCTTCTATGAACATGAGAGCCCCGGCTTCCCAGGGGGATGATTGAGAACGATGGTTTTATAGCACAAGTAGTGTTTGTTGATAAGCTTTTTGTTTGCTGCTTTCACTCCTGTGAGTGTGTTTAGCAAACACCATCTTTTGTCAAAGCTTGGGATTGAAGGCCTGGAGGTAGAAGGGGAAGTCAGGGGGTGGAAAAATCACTTCCCAGATTTGCTATTTAGCTTGATACTCCCTCAAAGTAGTAGCCAACACAGATGACACAAAAGATAGGACATCATAGCCCTGCTAAGTGTTCTGAAAACAAGCCCGGTACATTATGAAAGATACCCCTTAGGATGCAAAATGATCACATGATGATGATGATGATGATGATGATGATGATGATGATGATGATGATGATGATGATGGCTGTGGTACCGGGGCTTGAACCCAGGGCTTCATGCTTGCAAAGCAGGAGTTGTGTTACTTAAGCTACATCTTCTAGACTGTTGCTCTTTTCATTTATGAGATAAGAGTTTCACCTTTTTCTTGGGCCTACCTGGACTACACTTCCATATTTAGCCTCTCATTTTAGCTGGAATAACAGATGCTCACTACCACTCCCAACTTTTCCATTAAGATGAGGGTCTTATGAACTTTTCTTGTTTGGGCTGGCCTCAAACAGTAATCCTCCCAATCTCAGTCTTCCAGATAGCTAGGGTAACAGGTGTGAGCCACTGGTGCTTGACGGATTCCATTACTTATTGATGGTAAATATAGCAAATGTTTTCTTAAAAATATAAATTTAAGCACAAACATTACCTCAGAAATACCCTTAGACAATTGATTTTGTTTCACTCTTTGATGAATAATATGGGGGAAAATAAGAGGGAGCAAGGAAGAGAGGGAGGAGAGGAGGACTGAATGGCTGAAAATGCCAAAGTTGGTGGGTTTTTTTTATTGAGGGTCTGGTTATGATAAGACACTTGACTCCTCTTGCTGACAACTAAGCTAATGATATGATTAGATAATACTTTCTGAGAATTACTATACTCTGGGTATTTTGAGTAGCATAGTTTTCACACAGGTTCTACCTATTACCTGTCTGAGGTTGGTGCAGCTATTTCCTGCTGAACAAATTAGGAGAGAGAGAATAAGTAGCCTGACTCAGAGTATTTTCCCATGTAAGTTTGGGGCAAGTAGGAGTCTTACTCCAAGGTCCACATGTTCCAAGATGATGCATGTGATACTCCTCCCAGCGGAGGGGAGAGGGCACTCCAGCCACCTCTCTACCACCTGCCTGAATGTTGTTCAGTCCTCTAGTGGGTGAGACACTGTGTACAAGTTTGGTTTGCACACTGCTCAAGGCTATCACTTCCAAGAGAATGCCTTTCACACAAGAGGTATTCTAGGGTCTGGGAGAGGCCATTGGTGGGAAAGAAAATAGCACACACAGCTATGCACACTCACCAACACACATTTGTGCATGTGTGCACGCACACACACCACTGCCATGCCCTAACCTTCTTGTTTTCATGCTGGGAAAGCGGAGGACGCACGTTACAACCAATGGCAGAGCAACAAAGGCTCTCACAACAGTCGCCGTCAGTAGGGGAGCTTTGGAACTCACCCGAGGGTGTCATTTCATCTATTCTTGATCACAGTCTTACACTGCAGCCTGCAGTGACCCCATTTCCCTGGACCCCTTAATTGCTGAGTGCATGACCTGCGTCAGTTCAAGACCAACAAAGGAAGACACATCTTTTACACAGAAAAGAACCTCTTCCAACACAGATTTTCCCAAGGGAAATACTGGGATATTTTCCCTTGTGTCATCCCCTGGAATAAACCGCATCTGTCCGTGGTTTCTTTCCAAGAAGACCGTATCAATGACTAGGCTGTCCTTTGTCCTGGGCATGAATTAGAAAGCACCAGGCACACAGTCAAACTGAGTCAATAACCTGAAAATCCCAAATGGCTTTTTCTCTGGAAACCAGGGGGGCAGGTCAGCAGGGCACAGCTGACAGCCAGTGGAGGGGAGAGGGGACAGGGGAATTCTTCTCCAGACTGCTGAAGTCCCCTTCTCTCCAATCAGTTGTAGCATCAGTGGTTCTGGAGATGCCTGAATGAGCCATCTGAGCAGTGAGCATCCTAAAATACCCGGGTGCCTACGCTGGGGAGGGCAGGAAAGAAGGAAGGAGTGCATCCATCTATTTTCCCTGAAGCTACCATCACCACCCTGAAAACGGTCCCACAGAAATAAGTGGCATTAGGGACAACACGTAATGAGAGCCAGAGAGAAGAATCTTGGAGCAAGAAGCAGAGAGGTGAGCCACAGAGCTGCCGCTGGGCCTCAAGCTTCCAACACCAGCTCACACACTGTGGGGCTTCTCTCTCTCTCCAGATTTAGAGAAAGCAACTAGAAAACACCCACAGGCCGACATCTTTGAGGCCCCAAGGAAAAAGTCCAAGTGGGCCTTATTCTAGCCTGACATGGATGCAGAAGCCCCAGCTGAGCCCAGAGAACGAAAGGTGAGCTGAGATTTCTTTCCTGAGGTTGGGCTCTAGCTCTAAGTGTGGGTGATCCATTGCAGCAATGCTTCTCAGTGCTTCCAGAAAGCCAGGTAAGGATCGCTCTTTCAGCATGGATGGAAAAGGAGGTCATTAGATCAAGGTCATTACATCAACCTCACGCACAGCAGAAGCTCCTGTGCCCTGGTTCAATGTTCCTCCCTTGCTTTGCTGTTTCCTTCATTCTAGTCTTCTGCCCTGGGGTTACAGGGAGGAACAGCAGAGAAATGGGACTCCAAGGGAGCAGGGGAGGGGACGAGGAAGTCAGATCAGCCTGAGCTGAAGATGAGTGTGCTGTGATTTCTAGCAGGACCCTCCACCCCACCGGAGGGCCTTATCCACTGAACGCAGAGGCCTGTGGTGTCAGTGACTGAATTAGGCCTTTCCTGTATTCTGGAGAAAGGATTCCTGAAGGTCACAGCTGGGGAGGGTGACTTGGAGACTCTCCACTGAGTGATAGCCTTTCGGTGTCCCCTCCTTCCCCCTCCAATCAAGCAGGATAACTTTTATCTTACTCTGGGCTTCCTCATTGCTCTGCAAAGGTCGATTTTGTGCAAGAGATTGTTGTACCATTGGGCATCAGAGAAAAGGGGTGGCAGAAGCAGAGACTTTGGCCCCATTACACGCCATGTGAGGACTTAGCCCTTCAGAAACCGCAGCCCAAGGGGACTCTGGCTGCCAGTGCCAGAGGTAGCCAGGTTGGGTGGATATTAATCTACTTGTGGGAGCAGCCACACATTGGATGAGAGAGGGGACAGGAGCTTGGCACTGTATGGAAAAATGCCACACTGGTGCCCAAGGGAGGGAGCACCCTCACGCGGGACATGCAAAAGGAAGAGCTAGGAGATGTCAGAAGTCAGGAGCAGTTCAAGATCTGGACACTCTAGGGACTCAAAGGCCTTAGTGGATGTGACTGGGCAAAGCTAAGCCAGGTGGCAATTGTCACCGAGCCAGCCCAGACTCGCCTCTGTCTCTCCCTTCCTCTCCTCTCTTTTCCTTGAGATTTTTGAGACAGCATTTTTCTAAGTGGCCCATATTGTCCTTCAACGTGCCATCTTCCTGCCTCTCGGCTTTTCGGGTGTGAGGATTAGAGGTGTGAGCCACCACACTTGGCAAGAAAATTTTATTTTCAAAAGGGAACTTCATTTTTGTTCATGTTAAGAGATATAAATGGCACATATTTCTATTTTCCTTCCAAGTGTCTTCCTCCATCTTTTCTTCTCTCCCCTCTTCTCTTCTTTTCTTCTTCCTTCCCTCCCATTATTTTTGTTGTACTGAGGATTGAACTTAGGACCTCCATCTTGCTAGGTAGGTGCTCTAACCCTTGAGCCATACCCTAACCCCAGATTCTTCATGCTTTTTCTTTCCCCTTCTTTCACATTCTACCCTTCCTTTCCTCTCCCCTCCTACTTCCTCTGCTTTTCTTCTTCTGATTGGATTTCATCTTGCACAGCCTATGTTCCAAGCTGGCATTGGCTTTGTCTGACTTAGTCTAGTTGGAGGTCAAAGAGTTTCTGCTATGGGGTAAGCCACTGGCTTAGAGTTGACGCATTGACTGTCTTTAACATGAATGTAGTATGGATTCTAGTAGGAAGGGAAAAGCAATGGCCTATTATGGGTGGAAGAACTGTAAGCATAGATAGAATCAAACAGTAGATTTTTTTTTGACATAGGTCCAGCCTACGTAGTCCAGCCTGGCCTCAAACTTGTGATCCCCCTACCTCTACCTTTCATGCATTAGGATTATAGGTATGCACCACCGCACCTAGACAGAGCAGGTTTTTTGTTTTCTTAATCTATCAAAAACCATCCATGAGGGCTGGCTCAGTGGTAGAGCGCTTGCCTTGCATGCAGGAGGCCCTGGGTTCGATTCCTCAGCACCACATAAGCAAAAAGAAAAAAGCCGGAAGTGGCATTGTGGCTCAAGTGGTAGAGCACTAGCCTTGAGCTGAAGAGCTGAGGGACAGCGCCCAGGCCCCAGAGTTCAGGCCCCACGACTGGACCCAAAAATAAATAAATAAACAAAAACCATCCATGACTATCCTATGGGAAATTAAAGAGAAAAGGTAATGCACAGTCGCTGTCATTTGGGGGGGGGGGTGCTGAACTCTGGGCCTGGGCGCTGTCCCTCAGCTCTTCAGCTCAAGGCTAGTGCCCTACCACTTGAGCCACAGCACCATTTCTGGCTTTGTTTTTTGCTTATGTGGTGCTGAGGAATCAAACCCAGGGCCTCATGCATGCAAGGCAAGCGCTCTACCACTGAGCCACCTTCCCAGCCCCTCACTGTCTTTTAAATCAGCAGTAAAAGATCATTGAATGGGGAATGGTCCTTACAGTGTCCATTAAAGGAGCAGTGGGGCCCTGTTCACAGTCCCTGCACTGTGTGCTATACATCCTGGTCCAGAGCCTGAAGGTAGAAAAAAGACCAAGACACAAAGCCCTGCCCTTAAGGAGCTGCCCAGGCCAGGCGGGGAGGAGCAGCATAGACTATAGGAAAGAGAGCAGCTTTCTAGAAGCAGAAGCAGAAAAGTACCAACAGCAACTGAGCCTGAGGTTTAATTTTCATTTCATCTTCCTGATGGAGGTGTGCTAACTGCGACACAGAACGCTTTCCCTGGAGGCACCAAGTCCCCTGTGCAACACGGAGGGGTGAGGAGAGAAAGGAAGCAATGCTGTTCCCTCGCTCGCCATGCTCAGCTGCTCTGACCACACTCTCCTGCCGTAGAGCAGTCACCCCTCATCCCCCTTGGAGATGAGGCAGATCCCCGAGATTGTATCCTCCAAACCCTCTAATTCCAACCAAGTTTAAACTTCCACTATGTGTTCTCTCCACTCTGTGATTCTCTTTCCAAAATCAGGGCTGTACTACGGGCACGTGGGTCCTGGGGCTGGGGTGCTAAAGAGGGTGTTTTGTCTCTCCTGAACACAGAAGCTTCATGACAAGGGCCATTTCACCATAGTGACAGTCACTCAGGCGAAATGCGTGTGTAGGAATGGGGGACATAGCTCTGCGTTCCCAAAGAGGGTTGTTCTCGTCATGTGCATGGGCATATCCAACTGCGCAGCTCCTGCTCAGGGCAAACAGATTCCCAAAATGAGAAGGCGCCCGGCCTGCGGCTCACCACCAGCTTCTCACTTGCCTCCCCTTGGGCCTTTCTCCGTATATGGTGGTTTTGTTTTTGTTTTTGTTTTGTTTTGCTTTTGCAGGTTACAAACCAGAGCACAGGATGGAAAATGATCTTGGTCCTCATACTGTGCCTGCTACAAGGTAAGTTCTAAACATATCCATGTTGAATCTTCTAGACTACACACATTCCTGGAAGGTACTTCAAGGAAACCCAGTACAGTCTGGGTAGATCTATGGCTGTCAAGGTCTGGGATGCTGAGATCTAAAGTCCTGCAGTGGATTCAGGGAGTGTGGTCAGATTAGACACTGCAGGAATGAGGGAGAGGAGAACTCACAGACAGGATCTAGGCCTGACCGGATAATATCTAAAACACCCAATATTGTGATATTCCCCACACCTCTGCTTTCTTAAACCATTAATCAGCTACTTTTTCAGGATAAGACTTCAGAGTGTGTAAAATACAGACATAGCCTTACCTTCTTCTCAGTCTTCTTCATTCCAGATTAGAGACATGATAATGGCTCTACCCTAGTCTTAAAGAGTTCTGTCTACAAAGGGTCAAAAATTATATTTATTAATTTATTTGATTGACTGTGTGCCGGAGACTAGGAACAATGGACAATGTGTGTGTGTGTGTGTGTGTGTGTGTGTGTGTGTGTATGTGTGTGTGTGTGTGTGTGTGTGTGTGTGTGTATGTCAGTTCTGAAGCTTGAACTTAGGGCTGTCCCTAATTTCCTATTGCTCAAGGCAAGCACTCTACCACTTTGAGCCACAGCTCCACTGAGATAAGAGTCTCACAAACTTTCCTACCCCAGATGGTGTGAAAACATGATCATCACATCTCAGCCTCCTGAGTAGCTAGGATTATAGGCACTTGAATAAAAAAAAACAGACAATTTTTTAAATGAAAGATAGGCACCAGGATCAAAATGTAAGATAGGATTTCTGTCCTAAATATCCTTGCAAGCTGTGGTAGTAAGGCTGGCCATGTATAGCCCAGGCTCAGATTTTATTCTAAAGGTAATGGGTAGCCATAGTATGTGGCTAGAGGGTGTATTCCCTAGAATCTCGTCCCCAGTAGATACCTAAGAAACAACTATTAAATGAAGGAAAATGCTTTATGATTGTGTTAAAAAAAAAAGAGATTAACCATGTCTGGTGAATAGATAAATCAGTTTTAATGAATCAATGGTAGAGCTAATATTTTAGAAATGTGACATACCACCTGCTTAATCTCCCATTGCTCCCTTTTCATTTTTTAGAAAGCAAATATAAGCTTCCCTCTCTGTGATCAGGCAGATCATGATTCTTTTAATTAAATTAAATTTATTTATTTATTTATTTTTATCAGCTGAGGGTCTTGACCTCTGGGCCTGGGCACCATCCCTGAGCTCTTCAGCTGAAGGCTAATGTTCTACCACTTGAGCCACAGTGCCACTTCCGGCTTTTTCTGTTTATGTGGTCTAAGGAATGGAACCCAGGGCCTCATGCATGGGAGGCAAGCACCCTACCACTGAGCCACCTTCCCAGCCCAGACCCATGATTCTTGCCAACATCTAGATTATAGTCCAAAATTAGTTGCTTTGAGTCTTGAGTGTTCTAAATTTGATCATGTCAAATATCCAGTTCGATATGTCGGTCAGCATTTTAGCCTTGATCCCAAAACATGCCTCCTATATCCCCTGTAGACTGGAAGTGGGTGTGGCACTGCCTTCCCTCTCCCCATGGGATAACGCAGAGTCAGAATAATAGAGGAAGGGGAGGCCAGAGGACAGGCCACTCCGACAGGAAGGGCTGAGGGCAAGGGGTTAGACTTGGCTCCTTACCTCTTCCTCTTGTGGGTGCTTTTGTGGACACTTGTGGCTCAGCTCCTCTCTTTACCCAGGCTCATCCTCAGCGCCTTCACATAAAGATCTCCATCTCAGATGGTGGCGGGCTGGCTCTCTCCCCTCCAAGACTCACCTCTGTGCTGTGGACACGTTTCCATCCTCATCACCCTTCTGGGCAGACAAGCATTCCTATGCAGGTACATCCCTTCCTCCTCTTTGTTCCACCACAGGCCTCTTCCAGTGCTCTAATGGAAGCCACAGCAATAGATAACTGCTGCGTAAATGATGGATGTGAGAGCCAGGCACTTCTACTACCTACTCTAAGGGGCAGAAAACTGGTCAAAGCACATTGGTGATACCATATTGGTTCTACTGTGCTAGCCCATTATTTAAGTTTCACAGGTGACTAACATGGAATTGTATAACACTTCAATTGTTATATCAAAAAAGGAATGATGGGTTAGTAACCTACCACATGAGTTTTTAACTTGGGTATTATTTTTTTTCAATGAACCTTGATTAAGGATTATTCGTCAGCTTTCTATGCCAAAGTCAGATCCCCACATGGATGTCAGAAGAACGCCTGAAATCTGGGCTATGAACGTTTAATGAGAGTATCGATTTTGTTATTCTGAGATAGTTTCCAGTTGATATTCGGGAATATTCTTGCCTTTTAGTGGTAAATTTCCACTTATCTTTACCGTGAGTGGCATGACTTAGGGTATGTTGTTTAATTAAACCTACAATGGGATTAACACAGCCATTGAACTTATGGTCTCTTTTTCCTGTAGCAAGTGCTTAGCACATACAATAGGCAGGTCACATATGAGTGTTCTAAAAAGGCTCTTGACTCAACATTCTGCTCTTGCCATTGTGGTTTTTTTTTTCTTTTTTTGAAATAGGTCCTGAATATGTAACCCAGGCTGGCTTTAACTCATGATTCTTCTGCCTCAGCCTCCTAAGTGCTGTAATTATAGGCATGGGGCACCATACCCAGCCTCATCTTGAAATCTCTAATAAATTTTGGACAAGGCATACTGCATGTTTAGTTTGCACTCAGACTCATAACTTAGCTGCTCCTGACAATAGGATAGTAAACAGGTTTTTCTTGGGTTCAGGGGCCCTACAGATACAGGACAAATCGGAAAAGCTTTGATGGAGTAAGAAAAGGTCGCTGTCACTCTTTGTCAGATTGTTCTGGATATATAATTTTAGACTAGATTAAACTTTTGAATTTCCAAGAGAAACAAAGAAAACTACGATCCAGTCAGTTATGTCTGAGATTGCATCAAGGTCCAGAGAAGTCAGCAGAGAAATTAGAAGGAGGTACCCTGTAGGGAGTCATTCTGTATTGTGGCAAGGTCTTGCGGCTTCCTATGGCTTGTGCTTGTTACTACAGTGATATTAATAATCCTGCTCAGCTGTATGGGTCTGTATTCATATATGTTTGCTTGTCTGTTTGTATAGAAAAGGGTCCAATGTGAACTATTTCATGGCTACCAGTCTGGAGATGGACCTGACCTTCCTCCACCCTAAGCCTAGCATGATTCTTGTGTTTGGGGAACTCTGTCTCTCTGTCTCTCTGTCTCTCTCTTTCTCTCTCTCTCCCTTCCCCCTTCTCTCGCTCTTCAGAGGAAAAGCATGCTGTTATGTCCACACTGTGTAGCATCCTTATTTTCCATCCCATGCAAACCCCAGGCCTCTGTCAGAGGCTTGCTCCTCCCTTTTACCTGCACGCAGGCAGCATCTGCTCAAACATCTGCACGGTGGAATGGCCCAGGCTCTGGATGGACTTGCATGAGAACACTCAGGCCCAGTTAGCATTAGATAAACAGTGGGTATGATTCTTGTTGCATCTTTTAGATGGGACCTCAGGTACAGTTTTCTTCTGCTTCTTGGGGTGACTTCTACTTCGCCAGTGGCTAAGCTCTGTCATGTCTATATGGGTTCAACCCCACTTCCGTGGTAGCATTTTTCTGACCTGACTCCTTCTCCTTTGACAATGTTCTTCGCCTGCCGCTGCAGATGTGTTGAAGGGCCCAAGGCTGGTGTCTGGAGAAGCCGGGGGAGCTGTCATCATCCAATGCCATTACACCCCCTTACCTGTCAACAGGCACCAAAGGAAGTACTGGTGCCGTCTGGGGCCTCCAAGGTGGATCTGCCACACCATCGTGTCCACCAACTACTACACTCACCACAAGTACCTTGGCCGTGTGGCTCTAGCAGACTTCCCACGCAGTTGCTTCTTCGAGGTGCGGCTCTCCCGGCTGTCCCTGGATGATGCGGGGCACTATCGCTGTGGTATTGGAAATAGAAACAACTTGCTCTTCCTCAGCATGAATCTGATCATCTCTGCAGGTATGAGCTGGGGGCTGATGGGCCAAACTTGGGAAGTCAAAGCTAGGATAGGAAAGGTGAAAGAGAAGGCTGAGACCAGGAAGGCTTTAAACCTTAGGCCATAAAAAAAAGCTGGACCCAGGGCAAAGGCTCTAAAAGGCAGGCTTGCAGCTGAGAAGGAAGCTGCCTTCAGGAAGAAGGTAGATATTACAAGCCCTTCCCAACCAAATGCATACATGCCATTCTACCCGGCCCTTCCGCCAGCAAATGCCATGGAATCTGTATTTGAGGTATGTTCCAAGGAAGTAGTGACTTAGATAGTGTGGTTTCTTAGGGTTCTAAAAGCTCCCTGTTCACACATACAAAGAAAAGGGGTATCAGCCCAGTGCCAGTGCCTCACACCTGTAGTCTTAGCTACTCAGGAGGCTGAGATCTGAGAATCGTGGTTCAAAGCCAGCCCATGCAGGAAAATTTGTGAGACTCTTATCTCCAATCAACTACTCAGAAAAAGCTAGAAGTGACACTGTGGCTCAAGTGGTAGAGTCCTAGCCTGGAGCACAAACTGGCTCAGGGACAGCACTCAGGCCCTGAGTTCATGCCCCAGGACTGGAAAAACAAAACCAAAAAAAAAAAAAAACAAAACTAGAAAGGGGGCAACACTGCAGAATAGCCACAACAGTCCAGACAGGGGAATTGGAACTGCGTCCTATCGTGACAGACCCTTGCTGAGTTCTTCTGCAGACAAAAGGGACTGCTCTCAAGCCCAGGCTCTGTGTAGAAAATTCCAGAAGGTTGATCCAGAGTCGGGTACTTAAAAGGGCAAAGAAGAGCCTTACTGTGTGAAAGCCACTCTCCAGAAGAAATGGCGTGTTAGGAAACAGCCTGCTAGCTGGTGTTTTGACACGCAACACCTTACAATGTAGTGGCAGCAGACCTGAAATTCTCTCTGTAGCCCAGGCTGGCCTGGAACTCATAAACATCTTGCTTCAGCTGGGACTACAAGTGAGAATATCATCACATCAGCTTCTTTGTTGTTATATTTTTTGGCAGTATTGGGGTTTGAACTCAGGGCCTCTAGCTTGCTAGTCAGGCCCTCTACATACAGCCACAATCCCCCAGCCCTCTTTCGCTTTAGTTATCTTTTCAGGTAAGGGCTCATGTTGTCATGCAGGGCTGGCCTAAGATCTATCTACCTGTGCCTTCTGGGTGGCTTGGTTCCTAGATGTGTACAGCCATACCTAGCTTGTTAATTGACTTATTGCTAACTTATTGCCTTGCTTGGCCCTAATAGCTGGGGTTACAGGGCTAACTCACTGCATCTGACCCTGGCTTCTTTTTCTGAAAAGCAGTACTTGATGTGCTGTATACCTCTGGGGAAAGAGCTATCATGGTTTCCTATGTTGACGGTAGAAGATATATGCAACTCAGAGGAACTTAGGGCCAGGAGCAGTAGCTCATGCCTATAATCCTAGCTACTCAGGAGGCTGAGATCTGAGAATCACAGTTCAAAGCAGGGAAGTCTGTGAGACTCTTATCTCTAATAAACCACTCAGAAAGCCAGAAGTGGCACTGTGGCTCAAGTGGTAGAGTACTAGCCTTGAGTTGAAGAGCTGAGGGACAGCGCCCAGGCCCAGAGTTCAAACTCCACAACCAAAACAAAAAAGAAAGAAAAAGAAAAATGGAAAAAAAAAAAAAGAAAAGGAGCTTAAGAATATTGTGTCTACATTTGCAAGAGATTAGAGAACACATCTGGATTTGCACCTTTTTATTTTATCTGACATATTGACCAAAGAGTGCATCTCTTAGTGGTTGCTTCATATTTGGCAAACGTTTTAAAGCTACTGCCCTTTGCTCTACCCAGTAAGTAGCTTGCAAAGCCTCCCCTGTGGTCTCCCTCTACTGTTCATGCAGGTCCTTCCAACACGGCCCCCACAACCCCTCCAGCTCCTGGTAAACTCATCACAGCATCCTTTGGGACATCATCTCCAGGAACTCCAGGACCTCCTCAGACTCAAGAAGAAGAAGAAGAGGGATCAGAATGTGATAGAATTGCTCCAAGTGCTGAAACCGGCAAAACCCAGAGAAGACAAAGCCCAGGGACAGACAGGGAAGTAGCTCCAGAAATGCACAGCCAGGCAGAAGGCTCCATCAAGACAACAGTCCCCACTGTGGAGAGTCCAGCTTTAAATCACAGAGGCTTGTCCAGTACACCAGAGGATGCATGGACACAGAGCACTGGGAGATCAGTAACAAATGAAATTAGGATCACACAGAGTGAGCCCCAGATGACAACTACACAGGCCAACTGGCCAGGGAAGGGAACAGAGAGAGTACGGATGGCTCTGGGGACAGCCAGGAAGACCACAGAGACCACAAGGCCATCGGCCTTGATGTCAGCACAAGCTCCCTGGGATATCCTTAGAGAAACACTAGTGGTTTCTCAGCAACAAGCCCTGAGCTCTATGGAGGGATCAACTCTGGCTCCAGGCACATGGACCTTGGAGACCCCCCACTTAGATGCAGCATCTGTGAAAGGAAGCACTGACCAGAACCTAGACAGCACTACTGTGGGATATGGTGGACTCCAAGGAGATAGTAGCTCCCAAGCAACACTGAGCCAGGCCCTAGCAACAGATCGCCTGAGGCCCACTGGCAAGGGGGCTTCCATGAAGAGGTGAGCCTGAGGCCTCTCCCTTGGGTGGGGACCCTGCATCTGCCCTGACCTATGCCATGTCTATACATGTCTCTCCCTTTGTACTTACAAGAGAGTAAAGGCCAGAAGACATAAACATCAGCTACTACTCAAGGGCCTTTGTTATGAGAATGCTACTTGAGTGCTTTCATGTGGCTTGCAAGAAAACTCTGTGTGTGTGTGTGTGTGTGTGTGTGTGTGTGTGTGTGTGTGTGTGTGTGTGTGTGTGTGTGTGTGTGTGTGTGTGTGTGTGTGTGTGTGTGTGTGTGTGCACTTGAATTTGGGGCCTCATACTCTTGCTTGGCTTTTTCATTCACAGGTGATGCTCTACCACCTGAGCCACACTTCCACTTCTGGTTAATTGGTGATAAGAATCTCAAATTTTTGACTTCCTGGGCTGGCTTTAAGTCTCAGTCCTTAGCCTCTTGAGTGGCTAGGAGTATAAGTGTGAATCACCAGTGCCTGGCACAAGCAGAATCTAAATGGTAGAACAATAGAATTCGTAGGTTGGAACCTTTGGCACTTCTTTTTTTTTTTCTTGCTTTCTTTCTTTTCTCTTTCATGTTTTGGCACTACTAGGGTTTAAACTTGGGCCTTTGTTTGCTAAGTAGGTGCTCTACCACTTGAGCCACAACTTAGCCCTTTTGCTTTTTAGTGATTGTTCAGATAAGAGCTCATGTTTTTGTCTAGGGTTAGCCTCAGACCACAGTCCTCCTTCTTATGACACCAATGTTGCTGGATGTCAGGTGTGTCACCACACCTAGATTATTTCTTTTTTCTTTTGGTCATGGAGATTGAGCTCTGGGCCTGAGTGCTGTCCTTCAGCTCTTCAGCTCAAGGCTAGCACTCTACCACTTGAGCCACAGCACCACTTCCAGTTTTCTGGTGGTTTACTGGTGGTTTACTGGAGCCTTTCTTGCCTGGGCTGGCTTTGAACTGTGATCCTCAGATCTCAGTCTCCTGAGTAGCTAGGATTACAGGCATGAGCCACACAGTGCTGGCTAGATTATTTCTTGAGAAGGGATCTCATTAACTTTTGTTCCTGAGGATAACCTTGAACATTGAGCCTCCTGATCTCTAGTTCCTAAGTAGATGGGATTATGGGCATAAACCACAATGGACAGTCTAAGGCTTGTTTAAAGATGAAGAACAGAAGATTAAGAGAGGGGAGGGAACTTACTAAAGCCATAAGGAAAGATAGGGGCTTGAGTCCCAAACTTGTTTGTGCTCTTTCTCACCGTGGCACATACTATGGCCCACACATAGGAGTGTGGGGTAAGGCAGAGGATTTGGGACTTCAAAATCTGAGGACAGCAACATTGTTACTAACCCACATGGACACAAGGGCAGCTGACTTGCCTGAACCTCAGCCTGCTCACCTGTGAGATGGGAGGCATGAGCCAAAAGGTCTTTGATCCTTTATCCAGCTCCAACCTCTCCTCTTGTGTTCTTCCTTCCCTTCCCTGACCCCTTCCTCTCCAGTGCTTTTCCAGACGAGGAAAGCAGCTCTTGGATCCTGACTCCCAGTTCAACGATGCTGGCTCTGTTTCTGCTCGTGGCTCTTGTCCTGATACGAAGGAAGATCTGGAGAAAGAGGACCTGTGCGTTGGTGCTAAGTATCCCCATAGTTACGGAAAACGTGGTTTGGAAGAGCTATATTCTAGTCTGAGCCATTTAATGACACTGTGGTTTTGTACTAAGAAACCTGCTGTTATTCGAATGGGTTTGCCATTCATTATATGTGACTTGCCATTTCTCCTTCACAGTTTTCAATATTCCTTCTTTGTTCTCTATATTTTGTATTTTAATTATATTATGTCTAGAGGTGTTTCTTCTCTGACTTTGCCTGATTGGTATTCTGGAATCCTCCTCTACCTGGACGACCCTATCTTAAGGTGGGGAAAGTCTTCTGCTATAATTTAAATCTAGCTCTAGCTTTAATCTCTTCACTTTCTTCTGTACCCATTACCTATAGATTTGGCCTTTTGATGGTATCTCTGGAAGTCTTATAACTTCCTTTGTCTTTTCTTAGTGTTTTTCTGTTTTATTTTTCAAGGCTTTTGATTGATCTAATTCCTCTCCTGTATCTTCAATCCCTGACAATATATTTTCAACTTGTTCTATTCTTTTTTTTTTTTTTTTTTTTTTTTTTTGTCGGTCATGGGGCTTGAACTCCAGGCCTGGGGGCTGTCCCTCAGCTCTTCAGCTCAAGGCGAGCGCTCTACCACTTGAGCTACAGCGCCACTTCCAGTTTTCTGGTGGTTTATTGGAGATAGGAGTCTCATGGTCTCTCCTGCCTGGGCTGGCTTTGAACCGCGATCCTCAGATCTCAGCCTCCTGAGTAGCTAGGATTACAGGCGTGAGCCACCAGCGCCCGGCAACTTGTTCTATTCTTTTAGCTAGACTTTTGAGTATTTTTATTTAAGACATTGAATTATTCATTTTCAAGATTTCAATCAGACTTTTTGAGACATATCTTTATTGAATTCCACTTTCATATTCTGTGTTGTCTTCTTTATTTCATTCAGCTGTCTGATTTCTCTTTGAACTAAGTTACTTGTTTGTTTGTATTCCCTTTTAGTTCATCTGGCTGTTTAGACATTTCTTCAATTGTATTGATTGATAATTCTTGTCATTGCTTTTTTGAACTTGTTTGGAATTTCTTTATCACTACTTTCATTTACACCTTTTATTGTAAAAATTATTGGCTTTTGAGGGACATATGCTGCCTTGTTTACTCATGAATTTTGTAATTCTTTTCACTGAGATTTGTGCATCTAAGAAGTAGCTTTTAGGTGGAATTTTCAGCATACTATGTCCATTTCTTTCTTTCTTTCTTTCTTTCTTTTTGTCAGTCATGGGGCCTGAACTCTGGGTCTGGGCACTGTCCCTCAGCTCTTCAGCTCAAGGCTAGCACTGTACTGCTTGAGCCACAGTGCCACTTCCGGGTTTTTCTGCTTATGTGGTGCTGAGGACTTGAACCCAGGGCCTCATGCTTGCAAGGCAAGTGCTCTACCACGGAGCCACCTTCCCAGCCCCTCCTATGTCCTTTTAATTGATGATTTCTCAGAGGTTACCTAAGACTGGGTAATGGTTGGGTTGTGGTATATTTAACACTCAGGGTAAGAAAACGAGGCTGTAAAACTGTTGCCGTTGATAAAGCCACAACCTTGTGCATGTGTGGTGGCAATTCCTAGCAAAGATGAGTCACTACTACTGCTCTAGTATCTTTAGATGAATACAGCTGTCTCTAATGGCACCTCTGCTGGGCATCTTGAGCCACAGTCACACACCCCTGTGGATGACTAGAGCTACTGCCACACCTGTGCCTCTGCTGTGTGCCCACATAGGGAGCCCCAGGCTCATCCCTGCCAATCACTTCTTTCATGTCTGCCTGACAGAGGCCTCTGCCTCTGTTGTCTAAACTGCCTTTGCAGTTCCTTGTAACTTAAATGCCTCTGTAGGACCCTGTCACATTCCTTCTTCTCAATCAGTTCTTGTGACTGATACCAAAATTCTATGGCAAAGTGTACCATGACTTCTTAAGTCGTCAATATTCCTTATTCTCGGCCCCCAGAGGAGCTCAAACTCAACAGTAAGCCCTAAGATGGCATCTTACAATAAAGGAAATGAAAGAAGGTTTTGTTTCACCAGAGCTAGCTTTCCACTGCAGAACATTTGCTGTCCCACAAACCCCTGTCCTGGGATTTAGGCTTGTGGAAACCAGCAGCTAAAATGGTCATTCTGTCTCTAGGGCCATCTATTTTACCTTGGAATGAAGTATTCTGCTTCCTTTCCCATTCTCAGGGAGTCAGTAATGGGCTTGGAACCCCTTGCTGCTCCTCCATGGTTCCTGGCTCTCTCTTTCTCCTTGGAATCTAGTGTAGTCTGTGTTATCAGAGTCTTCTCATTCATAGAGTGGTAGATGCTTCAAATCTGACATCTTGCTCTGCCTCCACTTTGACTTGGTTTCTTAATTAGCAAAATAGGACATCATCTTTGTACTTAGGGCTCAATGGTATCCAGAGCTCAAGGAGAAGCTCTTTGGAGGATAGTGGAGCTACTTTAGCCATAGATATGGAGACAAATCTACCCACAAAGCACACAAGTGCAGAGGCCAGTCCTGGGGCCACGGTCTACAATGCCCCCTTGTGCGGGGCCCCACAGGTAATCTCACAGAAAGGCGCCACATTTAAATTATCCTGAAGTGAGCGCCTCATGTGGTGTAGATGTGATGCAGAAAAGGAAATCTCTGGGAATAAATGAGGGAGGCTGAGTTTGTTAGAGCTGGGAGGCCTAAAAATTATTGTTCTAATGTCTTACTGCTAATCTTAGGTTATTAGGGAGCTCCCAGGAACGTGTGGTAGGTACATGGGAGTTTGCAGGAACAAATTCAGCAATATCTACCCAGAATTCTCATACTCTGCCTTGTGTCTCTGTAGCTCAGGAGGCAGAAAAGGCACCAAGAGTCACTCTGATTCAGATGACACATCTCCTGGAAGTAAACCCCCCAACCAAAGCAACTCTTCCATGTGCAAAGTAAAGCACTGCATGACTTTCCTCCTATACAAGCCAGCCTGACCATCCAGGAAAAGGACCCAGGACCCTGAGAAACGGAAACAGCTCAGTTACGACAGAGCAAGGATTAGGACCAAACAACTTCATGATCCTAGCCCTTTTCATCTTCCTTCTTCCACCTGCATGAAGACAAGTGAACAGAACTTAGAGCCCACAAAGGGAATAGGAGGTTGGCCATCTTGGGCCCTGGAAGTTCAAGTATTCTCCACATGTCTCCATCGGTGACAATATGACTCAAAGAAGCTTTCAAGAAAAGACCTAGGAAACACTAGAAGAAGCCACCTGGGATACGTATGAAATTTCCATTTCGGGAAGCTTCCAACAGTGTGGAAAACAACTCTTTTGGCCATCAATGTTAACCCTACTTTTCTAATGTTTATTCAGCCTTAATCTGCTACTCATATTTACTAATGATCGTCTCTATCAGTTATGCTTGCTCAAGTAGAGACTCAGCTACTTAGAGCAGTAATTATGAGAAGTGGAGCTGTGGCTCATGTGGTAGAGCACAAGCCTTGGGCAAAAAAGCTAAGGAACAGTGCCTAAGTGCTGAACTCAAGCCTCAGCAGCAGCATACCCTCACAAAAAGAAAAATAATTGTATTTTATTCACCTCAAGTCTCCAGAGAACTTACAGCTCAGTAGGACCCTAGTATCTCTCTGTGGCTGATTTGCTGTTTGGGAAGGAATGGGCTCAGTGGCTTCTGGGGACTCACCCAGACAAGAGCTCTGAATCTCCCTGGGCCTCTGCCCTGTCATCTGGGAGGCCCCGGATGGGTCTCTAGTAACAGGTGGTTTCTTTGTTGAGACCAAAGGAAAGAATGCTTAGTCCGCATTTAACCCCATCTACATTGTGTTACAAACTTTGTGACCCAATCAAGATTTTCTGGGATTTTCCTAAGTTCATAGAAGAAAGTGCTTTTTGGTAGATTTTTACTTTCTTCATAAAGCCCTTCTTGTTCACTTATGAATCTTTAAGCTCAAAGACTGTTAACAAAACTGGAAATTAACGTTGAAGGGTTGAGGTTGGGAACAAAAGAGAGGAATGTTATGTGGATTCTGTCTTATAACCATATTATCTCATGGACATTGGGGAACTTTTTCTCCCTCCCATAACCCCACTGACTTCAGAAATCACATCTGGTTTCTTTTTTGTTCTCTTGACAGATGTGTTAGCAAGCTGTCTGGACTCTGTGGTTAGACAGAGCAGCCCTTTGAACAACAGGAGCAGAAGGGAAAGGCTCCAGTATGGAATCGGAATTGTGATATAGACATCTCCAGAAAACCCTCAGCCCCTCCTTCTAGGCTGTCAGCAGCATCCAAACCCTTCAGTAATAACCCTTCCTCCTATCTATCTGGTTGTGACCCTGGATGCTGAACCCAGAAAGCTAAGGGAGGCAGTGAAGGGCTTCTAGTGCAGACTTCTTGTTTTGAATAAAAGTAGGTTGCACGCATCTGACCAAGTAGAACCACAGAACTGATAACTGCTTAAGAGATTAACTCCTAAATCCTTCCGTCTAGCAATGAGGACACAGAGGCCTTGTTGAAGTCAGTTGTTTGAAACCACTCAGGGAAGCCAGCTAGTGAGAGCAGAGTCACTACTACAGAACTCGTGGCCTTACTTTTCTGGCATTGCCAGTTCACTGTTAGAATGGAGCACTGCTGTGTAAGCGATGTAAGAAAGCAAGACTCACGGTCAAAACTCTACAATTCTGCAGTAATTTTTCCAGACTAGTTTCATGGCCACAACCTTGGGGCTTGTCTGAAAATCTGCAAGAGACACAGCGAAGACTATTATTTCAATCCATGATCCCATAGTAAGGAAGAAGCCCTGACATTATTCATCTAAGACTACTTGGCTTATTAGTGGTAGATACAGGCCAAAATTCAAGCTGTTCACGCTACCCAACGAGTGTTTACCAAGTTGTCCAATGAACACAGCTTCTCAGCATGCTAAAAGGTCTTAGGAGGAAAACACAACTTAGTAGGTCAAAGAAGTCTGGGAAATGCTAAATTAGCCAACAACTACATTTTTCTATTCAGAATTTCTGAGCCTTTAATATAAAAAGAAATATTATAAATACCTCTGAAGGTGGGGGAGGTTATACGTGTTAGACTATCATGTTTGGTAAAGCAATCACACTGAACTAAAGTTTCTCATATCACTGTCAGTGAAATCTGTTGCACTAAGCCAGGAGTTGGCTGACTTTCTATAAAGGGCCAAAGAGCAAATATTTTAGACTTTGCCAATTATACAGTCTTCATGACAGCCATTCAGTTCTGTCCAAGTAACATAGAAGCAGCCAAAGTCCATCAGTTAAACAGTGGCTGTGCTGCGTTCTACAAAAATCTTGTAGAAAACAGGACGAGGTTGTATTTAGCCCTGAAACAGAATTTGCAATCTCCACAGAAGCCACAAGACCATGTAAGACTCTGCTGTCTCTCTGATGTGTGGGTTCAGACTTTCCACCTTAAGAGGCTGCCAGCCACCCATCTAGGGAAACTTTGCCTGCCTCTGAATTGCCCTATACTTTCTGCCCCATTCTGATCAGTTAGAGCTTTCTGTCTGGTTGTCTGGTCTTGGCAAAAGAGGGGAGAGAGGAAAGGACCACCCCAGAATGGGGCAGTGGCCAATTGACTAGAGCCAGGAATGTGTCAGAAGTAAGCTAAGAGAAGGCCGAGATCTACTAGGAATCAGCACAAAGAAAGAGCCAGTGCAGACCAAGATGAGCCTCAGGGCCATCTTTAAAGGGAAGCAGAGATAAGATCTGAGGAGAGCTTCTGGAAGTAGGACAGCCCCAAGAGCTTACAACTGTCCTTTATGAGCCAAATGATTCATGGCCCTGGTCAGAAGGACCAACACAAAACCAGGAGCAAGACAACACTTAGATCCCCAGCGATGTCCTTTTCTAACCTTTTTCTTTCCTCCCAGTGGTACTGGTGTTTGAACCCAGAGCCTTTTGCATGGTAGGCAGGCACTCTACCACTTGAACCACAACTACAGTAGAGATTTCCTTTTTTCTTCCACCTTTTATCTTTCATTAGCGTGAGGTTCTCACCACTGAAATGAGAGACAAGACAGCATTGCTTACTAGGTTGGGACTGGAGAAACCTTGAGGATTTCTAATCCAAGAAACAGGGAAACCATTGATTTTCAAAGCATCAGACACCTTCCTACATCAGAGCCAGGCTGTTGGATGCTAATTTCCCTTCTATTAGTAATGTGGCTACTGCGTGTTCTGTTCCCATGTTGCTATATGGCACATTCTGTCTGCATTTGACGCAATATTTCTGAAAGGGAGGTATAACCATTCCTATTTTAGAATAGAGAAGACAGATCTCAAGAAATTAAGAGACACTTCCAGGGAAGAGGCAAACTGGTACTTGAACACAAAGTGGTCTCATTAGCTGGGTTAACTGATGATCCTTGACCACCTGACTCCCTCTTTGGTTTTATAACCTGGGCATTGGGTCAAGTCCTCTCCTATCTATAGAGTTTCACAGCCTTTCTCCCGTAGACATTCACAAAGTAATTTCTCTTCACTCGCTAACTAGCTAGCTATCCTGCTCTAGTAAAGTATGAAATAAAAAGTTCAAGGATCCAGAATTAAGAGTTAAATCTTCAGGTACCAGCCCCGAGGCTTTTGCTGGCCTTTGTACAAATAATGATCCATAAGCGTGTCCATGTATCTCAGGTTACTGATGGCAAATGCTAGGCCGTAAGTGCACTTCCCACTGCCCTCCACTAATGACTGACCTGCTGCTTCTCCTTCAACAGTCACTGTGGTCTGAGAAATACAGAGTCCATTTAATAGCCTCAGTCTAACACAAAGAAGAAGGTACCTCTATGGGAAGATGGATTCTAACACACTTCAACATTGAAGGGGGAGCAAAAACTGTATCAAGAGACATGGACTCTCTCTGGGTCTCTCTGAATGCAGGGCCCAGTGTCACCCCACTTCCCACTTCTCATTAAATGACACAGCATGACTGAAGGTGCTGGTCCTTTTACTGATAGCAGAAGCAGCTGTCACTCCAATTCCCATGCTCCAGGGCCGGGTGGGGTAGGGGTGCTGCTAACATCCATGCAAGCAGCAGAGAGGTGCGAGCTGCAGGAGAGGAACCCCACGCTCACCCCTAGGGGCATGTGCTGGACTTATAGTGCTAGGAACCTTGGGCCAACCGGTCCCAGTTTATTAACGATACACCTTCACTGATTAGGTTCATCCTGCCTCTTTGAACTCTGGCTTGTTCCCACCCCTTGCCCAGTCTCCTCCTCTGTTTAGCACCACCAAAATCCTGCCGTAAGCATGGAAGTTCAAACAAAGGCCACCTCTCTCCTTCCTGCCTCTGCCAAGTATCGCAGAGAAGAGGGAGAAAGCCAGGGAAGTTTGTCTAAAGATGTTGTAATCTACTTCAGACAAGAGCCCAGGCGAAGGGCATCAAAGAGTTTTTACTTCTTGGGGGACCTGCAAGGAGAAAGGCAATCTGGCTAACCAATGCAACTAGCCTGGTCTTTGCTGGGCTCTCTTCTCCACCAGTGTCATTCCAACAACTAAAAGTTATATATAGTATGCATCACCAAAAAGAAAGACTCCCCTTCTACACGGATGGGGCCACTAAGGCTCAGGTGCACAAAGGCTTTGGGAGTTACGGTGACTCTTTTCCCTGTCAGGTATGCCTTGGGCTGGAGGCCAGGCTCAAACCAGGAACAAGGAAACAGCAAGTGTTTAGGGGAGACCCCAGCGGCTTATGAGGGAGACTGGGCCCTATCACCTGACCCTCACCTGTTGATTTTGGATGTCCGCCCCCACAATTCTTCCTCCTCCTGTTCCTGTCTAGCTAGGTGTGGAGGTAAGAAAGGGCCAGGAAAGCAGTTTGGTAACCTCAGAGGAGTTTCCTCCTTTGTCCCTGCCTCCGGGAATCAGAAAATAAGAGCTCCCTGGGGCCCGTGGATATCCCCAAAGTTGGCTTTGAGTCAAAGCTGGTTCTTTTGCCTTTGGCTTTACAGCTCTCTTTGCTCTGGAAAGCCTCCCTGGGGTATAAAACTCAGCCTGTCTTAGGAGCCCTGACACCAGCCCAAATGATAAAGGGTATGACAACCCTCCACCCCAAAAGCTCCAGAAATATTCTCACACTCTTGATTAGGAGTCAACTGAGCTAGACAAACAGTGAGGTGCTGGACATCCAGGCAGTGACACAGGGAGTCGAGGAGAAGGATGTGACTCAGGGGTTGTGTATTAGGGCAAAAGACTTCACATGCATAGGTTTGTCCACTAAGTCACTCTTTTTTTGGGGGGGGCGTCCAGTCGTGGGGCCTGAACTCTGGGCCTGGGTGCTGTCCCTCAACTCTTCAGCTCAAGGCTAGCGCTCTACCACTTGAGCCACAGCACCACTTCCGGCTTTTTGCTTTTTGCTTATGTGGTGCTGAGGAATCGAACCCAGGGTCTCATGTATGCAAGGCAAGCACTCTACCACTGAGCCACCTTCCCAGCCCCACTAAGTCACTCTTCTAGCCCCATTCAAAGACTGGAGCTCACTAATCTAGCCAGTCTTCTTCCTTCCCTTCACATGCCCTCACTTCAACACTTACCTTGTTGTTCTCTGAATGTTCTCCCGTAGATGTAGATGACAGCCACATTCTAGAGTCTCTAGAGAATCAGACAATTGTCAGGCAAATAAGGAGTCATTATAGTCAGTTCTCTCTTTCCACCTGCCCTCTAATAGGAAGGCTCAGCTAGGAAATAGCTTAGGCCTTCAAATATGAGTCTGGGCTCAGAAATGCTTCAACAATTTTGCCCAAGCCCAGCCAATTGGACTATTCCAATTCTGCCTTTCTGAGGGAATTCCAAGCACTGAGCGCACACTTAGATTGTTGTTAGCCAGTGGCACCATAGTTACCAGCTGGGCAACCAAAGCTATAGCTTCATCCCACACTCTTCTCCCTCCAGACAAGACTAAGCTGAAACAGGAAGGAAATGCTGTGCTCCCACTGATGCATAGCAGCTGAGATAGAAAATACTGTATCTAAGCTCCTTATGGGGGAGGAGGCTAACATAGTTTGAAAACATTCTGAGCAGGTGATACTCTTTTGAAAAAATGGAACTGAGAACAGGTTCCTATAATTATAGCCACTCAGGAGGCTGGGATCTGAGGAGTATGGTTCTAAGCCAGTCTGGATAGAAATGTCTGTGAGACTCATCTCCAATTAATCAGCAAAAACCTTTAAGTGGAGGTATAGAGCTCAAGTGGTAGAGCACCAAGACTTGAGCAGAAAGAGCCAAGTGAGAGCTCAAGGCCCTGAGTTCAAGCCCTAGTACTGGAACACATCCATAGGTGTGTGTGCACACATACAAACACACATATACACGATAGAGGATATTAACATTGGCAGATTCAATGTCATGATGTTATTCTTTAGTGATTACTAATAAACTGACTCTGTATTTTTTTTTTTTTTCGGTCGTGGGGCTTGAACTCTGGGCCTGGGCGCTGTCCCTCAGCTCTTCAGCTCAAGGCGAGCGCTCTACCACTTGAGCTACAGCGCCACTTCCGGTTTTCTGGTGGTTTATTGGAGATAGGAGTCTCACGGTCTCTCCTGCCCGGGCTGGCTTTGAACTGCGATCCTCAGATCTCAGCCTCCTGAGTAGCTAGGATTACAGGCGTGAGCCACCAGCGCCCAGCTGACTCTGTATTCTTGGCTTGACAGAATACCGGACTACAGGGTTTGCTGGCCTGGGATTAAATATTGACTCCAAACAGGGATTAAACATTGACTTAGCCAAAGAGCTGCAAATGAGAGCGGAGAGCTGGCAGCAAACAGCATTTCATCTGTTCAGTCTTATCTTACTCATTTGGCAAAAACAATACAAGAACCAGCTACACTCAGGCATGCCATATGGGTAGTGGAAAGTGGGGGTAGGTGTGGAGGGGTCCCCTTCTATATTGGTGATTGGGTCAATCCATGTCCTTGGAACAATAGTCTAATACTGACAGCCTGAGCATCCCATGAGACCTCCCATCCTTTCTGAATGAATCACAGGTATACCAAGAAACCCTTTTGTCCTGAGTGGGAAGGCTTTAGGAAGTGGAAGGTAATGCCCTAATGCTGGAAGATTTGGATATAGGCCCATCTTGCACATTGGGGCAAGTCATTTCACTTCTCTGCCCTTAAGAGTGAGGGACTACTCAGTTTTCTGAGAAGCAATTGCTGACCTATTCAATACTATATCATAAGCACCTGTTAGGTGCCAACCACCATTGCCTATATATTTAATCTTTATAACATCCTTATGAGGTTAGGATAATTAGCCCTGAAGACATTAAGTAACTTAACCAAAGTCCCCCAGCTAACAGATGGCCAAGCTGGGATATGAACTCAGGACGCGCACAACCCATGCACTTCCCACAAGACTGTGCTGTCTCTCCAGGGCTCATGTGGCTCCTGGACAGGTTGTGACTCTTCAATTAATTGAGGGGTGATAGACACACACAAAAAGTGAGGACACACTCCTGCGTGTCTTTTAACTCCCTGGATCATGAACTGGTCATGATCACAAACAGATACTTACGATAGGCTGCAAATATTTGTTTTCCAAGCTGCACCTATAACCTAAACCTACGAACCTATAAATGTATCTTGTTTTGGGAAAAAGGTCTTTGTAGATGGGATCATGAGATGAAGATTATCTGAATAGGTCCTAAAAGCCCTCACAAGAACCCTCCCTAGAGAGAGGCAGGGATTGGAGACTCATGCAGAAGACAAGATGGTGAGGCAGAGATGGGAGCAATGCAGCTACACGCTGAAGAATGCCCAGGAATGCCACAGAACCAGGAACTGGGAACGGCTGGTTACAAATTCTCTTCCACAGCCTGCATAAGGAAGGTGGCCCCGCTGCTGCTTTGATTTTGGATTTCTACACTGCAGAACAAAGAGAGAATAGATTTCTGTTGTTTGAAGCCACTAAGATGGATACAACAACTCAATTGGCACACAAAATGGTTGAACTGGAAAAGGCTTGATAACTATTTGGTACAGCTCTCTCATTCAGCAGATGAAAGTCTGCTGATGTAAAAGAGGAAGCAATCAGGCAAAGGTCACTCAGCAAGTTAGAAGCAGAACCAGGATCATGAGAAAAAGGGTGCTGACCCCAGACTAGTCTCTCTGGTTCTACCTACACTGACTCCTGAGGAGTCTCAAGGTCAAAAGAGAGGTAAATAAGAAACTGTGCTTCTTATTACATAGTCTCTTATAGTATTCTTATATAGTTTCTTATAGTACTCTTTTTCAAGAGAAGGTAGTTTGAGCAAAATGAAGTGATCTAAGTTTGATAAAGCACCGTTACCACTGTTGCCATCAATATAGAATCTGGCAGTTGTACCCTCTTGGCCACCAAGTCCCTCCTCTCCCAAGATCAATACGGGGCCTATTTTAGAACCATGAGGTCCAGACCAGGAAACCACAGTGTGAGAGGAAGCTGGTGACTCTAATCACAACATCACCATGTGGCTGAGCCCCAAATCAGCCACAGGACTTTTACTTCCTGACTCTTTCCTAGTTTCTACTTTTCCTTTTACCCTTTTCCTTAGCTAAGCTTTTGGGCATGTGGGGTTTGTGTGTGTGTATGTGTGTGTGTGTGTGTACATATGTGTATCTGTGTACATGTATGTATGTATGACACAGTCTGGTAAAACAGTTTTGAGACAACTGGGAACATGCACCATTGAATGATCTAGCGAGCTACCCACCACCCCGGCATTATAGAGTAGGGAAAATCCACCCCACTTCAGGCAGCCTGAGAAGCAATGGTTTCGTGAAGGTGCTTTCCTCTCTTTCCACAAGTCTTTGCTCCTCAAGTATCTGCTCTCAATCACCTCCCTTCACCCCTACTCCAGCCTAGACAACTAGACACAAGCTATTCTCTGATTTGAGGGAAGGAAATTACTGAGAATTAAGAAAACATACACTACAAATATCCTGGCTCTTGATTTCAAATAGAGAGAGGTGTATGGCTGAGAAGCTCTGGACGGAGCCGGCAGCTGGCAGAAGCAAACATATCCCTCTCTCGTCACTGTGCCTGCACATTTCCCTCTCGAATGGAGCATTAGCTATTAGTGTCTTTGTGCCCTGCAGCCGTGCATCATGGACTAAGCCTAGACTGCAGAGGAAGAAAAGAGATTAACAAGGATACATGTCCAGGTGGATTTGGAAGTCCCAGAACCGAGAAGGTCTGCCTCTCACCTGCTGTGTATGGAAATTTGCTGGCCCCCAGTCTTGCCAATTATACCCCCAATTATACGGGAATCTTGATGTACAGATGACTACAAGGACACGGGAAGAAACACAGCTCTGTTGCAAGGTGTCTCTCAAAGATCTCAGAGCTATGGGGATCACAAGAAGGGAAAGGGAGGCCTGCAGACCCTGGAAAGCCCACTGACCAAGAAGGACCAATCACATCTCAGTTGACAGAAACATTTCTTCTCGGACCACTAGGCCAATATGACAAAGCAACACCAAAACGATGGGCCACTCCTTCTCACTGCCTCTGTAGTGACACTGGACACCCAAGAGGAGAGAAGGAAGACAAATTGAAGGAAGTCCAGAAAGAGACAGAACTCCAAATCTGGAATGAAGTGACAGATAGTATTGCATTAGACAGTTTGCTTGGAAGTGACTATGTGATTGTATCTTCTTGCATCTGTCAGATTATGGGGCTGATGTCTGAAATTCAGCTCCAAAACAAAAAGCATGATTTCTTTTGTCACTTTCCAAATCTATGATTGTGGGTTCATATGCACAGGGAGTGAGTGGTTAGCTAAAACAAGACCCACGATTCTGACTTCCCTATGTTTCTCTAGGCCTCTGTTTCTCCTTTTCCTCCTTCCTGTTCTGGGGTTTGGCCTGCAGAACTCTGCAAGGGACAGCCAGGTGAAGTCTGGCCAGGTAGGCTGGGGCAGGATTTCTGTGTGGGGAGTGTGATGCAGCATGGGGTTGTATGCATGTACCTTGGGGAGTGTACTTCATTCACTTAGGTGACGTGGGATGATCCCCAGTCTTGTGAGGGACATCTGGAAATCTAAACAACACACCATGTCCTAGTAAACCACGATGAGCTAAGTGCTGCAGGGAAGGAAACTGTTGCCTAAAGTTGGCAGGTCAGTACCTCCTCTGTCTGGAGCTGAGCCCGGGCCTAACAAGACTCTGAGGCCAGTCCAGCTTCAGAGGAGACCAGATACAGCAGGGAATGAAAAGAGGAGAAACACAGTTCCCTCCAGTTCCTGGAAGTTCAGCCTGCCATTTTTTGGGAGTTCTGGAGCTAGCAAAAGGGGCTTTGTAGAAGGTGAGTAAAAGGTGACAATCCAAGCTACAAGTCCTAGGGAGTTGGGGGATGTGAGACCAAGCCATTCCAACCACTTGTGCCCAATTAAATGAATATCTTAGCACTGTGTATTCAGCTGGGCATTTTACATCCTCTACTCTCTGACTATGTGTGATCTCTACGTGTAGATCTGATACTACTATGCCTATCATTCAGATGAGAAGAAATAAGCAAGTGACTTGCCTAAGGTCTTCCAGCGATTAAGTGTCAGAGAAGGATCTTCCTGTTTGACGCCCCGGTCCCATAACCTGTACTTGCCATGATGGATTCCTAAATAAGAAAAGTCTCTCCCCAAGGTCAAGAGAAAGCCAATGGAGCTAGCCAGGAAAGGTGAGAGGGAAAGGAAAGCCAAGGATCTATCTGGAAAGTCACGTGCCCTGGCTGGTGGCCATGCCTAGGGGAGAGTGGCCCTTTAAGAACCCAGGTATGGGTCAAACCCTGAGCCTACTTTCAGTTTTGCCAGCACTCTCCAGGGCTTGCTGACAGCTTCTAGAAAGGTAGGGGTTATAGACTGGCCGGCAGGCTGTGCCCCTCAAGCTGGACCGACGGGAGAGAAGGAAGTAGTTAAAAGTAAGTGTGGCTGCTCTGGGATGCTCCCTGGGATTGTAACTCAGGTGTTCCCAGCTTCCCCGAGGGCTGTGAGGAGGGCTCGGGGGAAGACTGCGTGGACGCATGTAAAGGTGGCACAGAAATCCCTATCCCTGCGCTATCAGGAAGGCTGGACAGGCAGGCAAACTGGTCCCAACCTGTTCTGTGAAATAACAGTGGGTGGGAAGGAGCATCTGTGGTCATAAGATGGGGTTCTTTCCTTTTCCCTGGGGTCCCCAAATACCCCTTCCTCCTCTACAGCTTGTCAACTGCATGACCTGCGGCAAGGACCCTCGGGTGCTTGCTCGATCTAGAACATGGGGATATAGCATCTATTGCTCCTGGTGGATATGGCTTCAAAAACAACATCATGTGTACATATAAAATAGCTCTGTGCCCTCTAGAGCAAAGTCGTGAAATTTTGTTTTGCAATTTCTTCGATTCCTCAAATATTTATTGAGCCCCACACGTATGTGAATTCAGATGACGTGCATAAATCTTGAGTGCAAAGCTTCTTCTAGTCTTTGAAATTCTCTCTCTCTCTCTCTCTCTCTCTCTCTCTCTCTCTCTCTCTCTCTCTCTCTCTCTCTCTCTCTCTCTCTCTCTTTCTGGGGAGGCCACATCCAATCCTCCTTTCTGGGTTTCTAGAGTCTCTGAAATGCTTTCTTATTTCAAGCCAGACTTGCTTCCGAAGATTCCTGCCACCAGAAACACAAATATTTATCATGGTATCATCCTGCCCTTACTCTCAGTGGGAAAAGACTCTCACCGAGACACAGAGCCATCTCCTAGGTGCAGACACAGCCCCAGGTCCCAGGCCCGGCTCATAGCAGCAGCCAGAAAGCCTCAAACATGACCCGTCTCCCGCTTGCCCATCATGGCAGGATCCCTGAGCCAGGGTGGTGTCTGACAGCATACAAGGGCCACAGCTGGTCTGGCTTCATCCCTGGCTCCCAGCCCCATTTCTGCAACTGCCAGGGGCCTGGGGCCACTCAGGGTGTCATGTTATATGACAACTATAGCCTTTGCTTTTCTGTTCACTAGCGGCAAGATCTTCCTGAAGATCTTGGGAGGGGATGTGCTGATTCTAGGGGTCTTATTACACAGCAGCTATCTGGGGACTCAAAGGAGAGGGTCAGACCACAGACAAGTCTGGATTCCTCCATGTGTGCTTCTTCATGCCTTGGGATAGAGAGGAAGAAGGAAGAATTGAACCAGGGGTCAGAAGAGAAACTTGCTCTGTGCTCATCTTCTCTCTTAGCACCTCTAGATCTCTGTGGTGATAGTTTATGAAAAGTCTGGTCACATCAGCTACCACTTAGAAAATCCCTTATCCTAAACATTCATAGCTCATCTCATTCCTACCCCTTACACACACATACACACACACACACACACACACACACACATACACACACATGTGCACATGCAGTGACAGGCAGAGTATGTTCCTTGATTTCATATGAGGATGTGCAATCACCCAGAAAATATGAATGATGACACGTAAGTAAAGCCATTCTGATATGGTTCTGAGGATGTTGTTTTGGTATGTGCCAGTACTGGGGCTTAGGCACTGTCCCTGAGCTTTTTTCCCCAAGGCTGGCACTCTACCACTTAAGCTCCATTATCACTTGAGCCATAGCTCCACTTCTGGTTCTTTTGTTGGCGAATTGGAGATAAGAGGCTCATGGACTCTTCTGCCTAGCGGGCTCCCTCAGATATCAGCCTCCTGAGTAGCTAAATTACAGGCAGGAGCCACCAGCTTTCGGTTATGAAGACATTTTGATACCACCTAATAAACACACTGCCTAACTTTTAAAAAGATATTATAGCTGGGTGTGGTGGTACAGTACATACCTATAACCCTAGCAACTGGAAAGCTGGGGGCAGGAAGGTCATATTCAAGACCTGGTAGCCTGATCTATGTAGACTGGTCTACATAGCAAAATCTTCTACCCACCCTCCCTAAAAAAGAAAAAGAATTACAGATTTAGCATCCTTAGTCCCGAATTCCAAAACTTGAAATACTTCAAAACCCAAAACACATTGAAAAGCATTATGATACATTGGAAATTTCCATACCACCCTGCATATGACAAGTCTTGGTCCAAATATAAGCACATTAAAATATATCAAGTTATTTTGTGGCTATGAGTATAAACTATACAAAAATATAAATTAATTTTTGTTCAGAGTTGGGTCTCTAAGATATCGCTAAGATATCCAAGAGATCTCTTTTTTGTACATCCAAATACTTCTAAATAAAAATGCTTAAGAATTTCATGTAAGGGATATTTAACATGTATTGCCAGATATTAGGTTCAGCAATTGCTCTTCTCTCCCTCTCATTCTTTCATTTTCTCTCTCTCTCTCTCTCTCTCTCTCTCTCTCTCTCTCTCTCTCTCTCTCTCTCTCTCTCTCTCTCTCTCTCTCTCTCTCTGTGAGATGTAGTAAAGGCTGAAATGCAGGAGTCACTGACATTGGTGCAGTGGGAGGGAAGAGGGAGAAGTATGGGTAATGGTGGACCCAGTTACAGGAAATAAAGTAGATGCTAAATAAATAGCAGCAAATGATTTCCAGGGAGAACTTTCTCTCTTGATACCTACTTCTGAGTCTAGATGTCTCTTCACAGAGAGAAGAGGAGAGGACAGGACAGGACTTCTGCTCCTCCCTCTCCCCGCTGCTTCTTCTCAAAGGGGGACCTTCTGAGGTACAGCACAGTGGCTAAGGGTGCGTGCTCTTCATCTGGAATCTCATCTCAGTCACATAGCAACTCTGCAACCTTGAGCAAATGTCTTAGGTTGGTGTACCTCAACTGTCTCATCTGCAAAATGGGCTTTCCCATTTTATCCTACCTCCTAAGGTAGCTGCAAGGATTAAACTGTTATTATGTGTAAAACTCATAGAAAGTACTCAGCTTGTGTTCTTTTAAGCTAGTCCAGAGTACGGTATCTTCACTCTCAGCGATGGATAATGCAATAGCTCTCTCCTAGTCTTGAAAAGATGCCCAACGAACAGCTTTCTACTCTCCCCTCACACTAAGACAGGAAGAAATACAAAACTGCATTGCTTTTAGAGAGGAGAAAAAAAAGAGTAACTTTTCTTGTGGTCAGTTGTGGGCTTTGAACTCAAGGCTTGGGCACTGTCCCTAAGCCTTATTGTGCTCAAGGCTAGTGTTCTATCACTTGAGCCACAGCACCACTTCTGGTTTTTGAGTGGTTAATTGGAGATAAGAGTCTCATGAGGACTTTCTGCCCATGTTGGCTTCGAACCACAATCCTCAGCCTTCTGAGTAGCTAGGATTACAGATGTGAGCCACCAGTGCCCGCCTTTGAGAGTAACATTTTTTAAACGCTTGTCACCTTGCTAAGGTTTCTTTTGTATGCTGTTTTACTGTGCCCCTGTAGCAACTCTCCAGATGAAACGCAATGGTCTCTGGTTTACAGATGATGAACTTGAGACAAACTGTTTAAAGAGCCTTCCCCAAATAACAAGATCCCCAAGTGTCAGGGCTGAGGGCCAAGCTGAAGTGTCAGCAATTTGTGTCACATACCAACAATGAAAGTCCGTGTGTAGTGTCCCAGGCCCATTGCCCTTCTACGCTTAATTAAGAGTAATTTTACCTCTTATAATTGAAGACTTGATGCTATTTAAAGTGCCCCCATATATTATTCTCTCCCATTATTCTCTCCCACATTCTCCCATCCCAAGGGCACTAGTTTTTCAAGCTAGAAGACACAGAGACTAATATACCCATTTTATAGATGAGGGAGGTGAGCCAGTGTATGTTGATAAAGTTTGGAGCTCTGCTTGTAGGCTGTGGTAGAATAGGATGCTGGATCCCTGGCTTCTCTTCCACACTCAGACCCCTTCTTCATGCATCTATTGCCAAGCTCACTCTATTCTTCTTATTCCTCTACCATGAGAGATAACGGTTCCAAATGGAGCCTCTCCTGGAAACAGGGGAAGAGATTATTTTGCTTGACATTCCTCCTTGCCAAGATGATTCTCCGTGAGGTTAGCTCTTTTGGTATGTACAGCTGATATTCTGATTCTTGGATTGAGCTTGTGCAAAAGGTAAGGGGTATGTCTACCTGTCCCCCTTCTGCACAGCCAGCCAGCCACCTAAACATGTCACAAAACGAGAGGAAGCCTGGAGCCTGTAACACAGGAAAGTCAATTTCCTAATCCAAAAGAGGGCAGCATCTTCCAGTTCAGCCCATGGGAAGCCCCATTATTGTCCCATGAATACTGAGGACCAATGCTAAATGTTGCTGGTTTGGGCACTTAAGAGAATATGGCATTTTATTTTCCCTTCTGTGACTATACCGAGAGCTAGCACAAACAGCAAATGGTAAATCTCCAAGGACCTTGTGGCTAGCACATCCCAACTTCTTCAGAAAGACAAATTCGGGTGACAATGCTCCCACCCCATGCCCCGCCCCCAGCCAGCAACCCCTGAGATGATTCTAGTTCAACTAAAACAACACTCTAGGAGTTTGTCCTTGGCCTGGTGAGAAAGGTCTGAACAAATAACCAGACTGAGAAATGCCTCTGGTGGCCACCTGACACTCCTATCTGTCCCCACCTCCATCCTTTCCTCTTCCAGAGAACTAGAGAAACAGAATACCTTTATCTCCACAAGGAAATAAGAGTTCCTTTATGGGAAATTCCCTTTCAGAAAAGAAATAGCAAGATTAAAAATAAAACCACAACTCTATTGCCTTTGGCTCAAGCTGGTGAAGGAAGTAGCTGGTGCAGGAGTCAGTCTAGGCGAGGAGATAATGGCCTGGTGCTCCCTCCTGCTTATTAGCTCCTTATCTTTATGGCTTTCTCCTGCTCCTGGGTTATAATCATTGTGTTCTCCTTTAACACTCTTAAGCAAATCCACTCCAAAGTTTAAAGTCTGTCAAAGTCCTCAAAGTCTGTTAGGAAATGAGGAACGCTCCCTCCTTGATTTTGTGGGCTGTTGTTAGAGTCCTGAAGAGGAGCAGGGGTCTGGGCCTCAACCCTTCCCAGACCTGGGTTGTGTTAATGGCAATGACCAAGTCCTAATGGGCTACCTAGGATTCTCCATCTTAGTCCACCAACCTCACTAGGCTGGAAAGTCTGCACCATCTACATGTTTAATTTTAACCCCATCACATAGTCACTGGGAAAACTTGAGCGCCATTCATTCAGCATCTTACAATCATAGTCTTCTTATCCATACAGTGGTTGTGATCAATCTGTCTTGTGTGTGTGTGTGTGTGTGTGTGTGTGTGTGTGTGTGTGCAAGCGTGCACACATACAAGCACACATATATCTTGTGGTACTAAGGTTTAAACTTTATCACTAAGCCATACTTTCAGCCATACATTTTTCAAGGGAAATTATAAAGCTCAAAGGAACCGTGTTAAAGACAGTGCTTTGATAAGCAGGCAAGCCGCTCCAACCCACAGGACTAAACATCAGTTATAAACATGCTACCATATTTGGATGAGGCAGAGAGAAGCATACAGCAAACAGGTTGCCAGCATGGATTCCACACAGCTAGCTTTAGGTTTAGAGGAAGAATCAAGGCAGGAGGTAAGATGTACGCATCATTATTGAACCACAGAAAGTATAGCCTGGTTGATCACCATGGAAAAATTGCATGGTGAGAAGTTCTAAGGAGAAGTTAGATCTAGCATAT
>NW_027203335.1:0-85149 GCF_024711535.1 Dipodomys merriami
ATCTTGCTGTTTCTTGGTAGTTAAAGACAGGTTCTCTGCAGTATTTTAAAGGAAATCTTTTTACCTAGCCCAGGTCTATAATCCTAGCTTCTTAGGAAGCTGAGATGAGGAGAATATTGTCTTAAAGCAAAGGCGGAGAATTCCATGAAATACCATCTCCAAAATTGTGTATATTTTACATATAAAATATTATATGATATATTTAATATGTAATATATTTGTGAAATACATGCATACTATGCATATATATGTGTGTATGTGTGTGTGTTTTTGTGTGTGTGTATACCTCACAAATTAAGCAGGTTCAGTAGCTGAAAGATTCAATAAGTATACTTGAAAACAACTAAGAACTGCACGATTTCCTCCCATATCCATCCTTTCTTTAAATACTATGTGGGTTGTAGTCTAAAAAGGTAAATCTTTGACCAAAAAGGAAAACCTTAATTTTTGACCCATCCTAGACCTTTTTTCTCCAAAATGCCTATATGAACAATGGGTATTGTCAATGTCATCCAAAATGATGAATGATTGTTAGATGAAGTGTCCAAGTTTGTAGATAAGGATTCAAAGTGGAATTCCCCAGCGTGAAATTGAATTGAAGAACTGGTACTGTTGTTTTGTTATGAAAGGGCTCTGAACACTTTTTCTGGAAAATAAAAACTTCTTTGTAATCTGTGAATGTTATTTTTAGGCCTGCACATGGCATTATGTTCTGCAAATAGTGGTACCTATCCTGATAGCAACCCTCCTCCAATCCTGTCTCTCATTTGAGATAGAATTTGTGATCTTATTGTCCAGCTACCTAAAGGGAAGGGCTTTTTCCTCTTACCAGCATCTCTCATTGTTCCTCAGGAAGAAAGAGGAACTAAAGGCAACCATAGATTCATTGTGTGTGATCATGCTGGAACGGGAGTTCTTCTGCAGGAAGCAGAGGAGAATGGATGGAAGAGTGGCAATTCTCTTCAGTATTGTTGGTTTGTCATCATAGGACAATTGAAATTCAGATGACAGGCAGGAAAACAGGTTCTCCATTGTAGAGGAACAGGAGACGGGCATACTGGAACAATTGAAGGCATTGACTTAATTTTGCTGCTGGCATGCTACTTTAAGTCATTTTTAATAAAAAAATAGATGGCCATGATTTCATTGAACGTCCTGTCCAATATTGATTTGTGGGTATCAAACAGGCTGTAACCCATGTCACACATGAGTGCAAGAATAATAGGGTTCAGCTCATTACATAGTGGCTCATCAAGACATAGGAAATATTCCTCAACTTGGTTGAGCTAGTCTCCATTATTTGTTCTATACGGTGCCTCTGCTTTGGGTCTGCAGTTTACAGTGTCAAGATGTTATTTTGTCCTTTTGGATACAGGTAAATGGAGCAATGTACATGACCTCCAAGACAATTACCTGTATCTGGCTAAAATTCATGTATTCAAATGGGAAACTCACCATCTCCATAAAATACAAAAGATAACTCCCAAGCACCAGATGTCTACTTTGCAGACATTGTAGTTTTCATACAGGAATATTTTTGGGGGGGGTTCCAGTCGTGGGGCCTGACCTCTGGGCCTGAGAGCTGTCCCTCAGCTCTTCAGCTCAAGGCTAGCACTCTACTACTTGAGTTACAGCACCACTTCTGGCTTTTTTTCTGCTTATGTGGTGCTAAGAAATCGAACCCAGGGCCTCATGCATGCAAGTCAAGCGCTCTGCCACTGAGCCACCTTCCCAGCCCTGCAGGAATATTTTATAGGGACAAAATCAAGGTACCAAATATGTCCTTCAGCAACTGCCCTTGGGTAATCCTTGTGCTCATGCCAAAGTCATTGACTTCACATTGCATTTGTCATCCAACAGGAGGTTATTTTGTTTAAGGTCTCCGTGTTCATTTCTATCTTCATTAAAGTAATGCACAATACACACAGTCTGCTTTAACAACTTATGATTTTCACATTTATCTCAGGAGGTCTCTGGGTGGCCAGTTCCATTACCAAGTATTGGTGCTCATCCTTCTCCCTCACTTGGTATGACCTAATCATGTGTGCGTGATAGGAAGTCTTAATAATATCCATCTCAATTTTGATCTGACAATTGTTGAACTCTCCCATCACTACCACTTTGAGGTTTATGAGGTAGTGCTAGGTCAAATTTACATATGGATAGCTACCATAGCAAATGATCTCCTTCATACTGTATTGTTCAGTGAAAACCTCCTCCTTCCATAGCCAACGAGCGCATTCACACTGTATTATTCAATGAAAATCTCTTCCTGCCATAGCCAGTGATCTTCTTCATAATGTATTGTTCAATTAAGGTCTCCTCCTCTAAAGAGTTTAAGAATAATTAACTGTGTTCTCCCATCTTTCTGCTAGGATGGTAAGTAGTAAATCTACCTAAACTTAACTAAGAAAATAAAAACCCCAGAACAATAACCAAAAGGAAATACCCAAACCCAAACAACACAAACTTCCCACTGCCCCCCCCAAAACTACACACACACACACACACACACACACACACACACACACACACACACACACACACACACACACACACACACACACACACACAATTGTCAACGTAGCACTGAGTCAAGCAGGTAACCAGGAACTTCCAGCACTGTAATACACTGCCGAGACTGTTTACACTTGCTGAAATAGACCAATCACAGCTTGGCATGAGCCCACTGGCTCTTTTAGTGTTGAGCCTGGAGGACTATTGCCAAGCTTTCCACAGGAATGCGAGGGTAGAATAGGATGTCACTGCTGCTGCCATGGCAGTGTTGCAAGAAGTGCAAGGGAATCAGCCAATGCCTTGTGTCCTTGGTGGCTGCCAGGTCCTAGTGTTTGCTCCCAGGGGGACATCAGCCATTAGACATTGTCCTTGAGTACAATCCATGTCCTTAGGCCTGCTCCTGCTAGATCCCTGGCCATGTTCAGGAACCAAACATATACCCACCAGTGGCTTCCATTCACCACATGTGTAGGTTTTGGAGCTTGCTCCAACAATCAAAAAACAAAATAGATTCCTACGTATTTCTAGAAGAAAGGGGCACATGACAGAGTGTCCAATTGGAAAAGTTCAGTAAAGTGGATCCAGATATTTTTTAACTTGACAATAATTCAAAGAAGTAATTAAGGCATATGAGATGTCCATATTTGTTTAGTTATAACCCCCTTGCACACCAGCTTAAAATAATATTAAAGTCCTTATTTCTTATGGACTTGAGTTATTGTTAGGACCACACAAAGGTCATTTCTGGTCTTTAAAAAGTTATAAGATCGTTATGCACTTTGGTGTTTTCTTTTTCTTTTTGGTCAGTCGTGGGGGCTGAATTCTGGGCTGTCCCTCAGCTCTTCAGCTCAAGGCTAGTGCTCAAGCACTGGAGTCACATCTGCACTTCCGGCTTTTTTGGTGTTTTCTTAATGAAATACAACATGAGCCCCATAGCTCTTGAGTAGAGCTAAAACAATATCACACTCAACAATAGCATGTGGTTGAAAGAAGGTAGGTAGTATTAGCCTCCTATAAAATGACTATTGCCAAGATGAATCCTCTGTAGAAATAAGTTTTTCCTTTTCAGTATTTACTAATACAATACATCCATGTATTAATGATAACACATTACTACTTTAATATAAATTAAGCATGTTTTCTATTCAACTCAGTGAATTTTGACAATATTTAAATATGAAGAGTCCTCTTATACATCAATAAACTGGCACTTTTGTTATTTACATTAAAATGCAAAGAAACTAAGACCAAGAATGTTTTTGGCTTAGGTTAGGTCATGCAAGCTGCTGTTTTCTCACTTAGAAATTAAATCCAGTAGGATGCTACATATCATTAATAATCTGAAAAGCTGCTCTAACTTTTGGCTTTTAAAGACCTCTTCAATTTACTCAAGATATTCAATAACTTTTTTGTTTAAACCTGGAGTGACTGGTGTCAAAAGAATAATGGTATCGCTTCAGAATCTTCTGATAATGTCAAAATGCCCTATGCCATACAGCACCATGGATTGGGTTACTAACATCTATAGGAGTGAGAGAAAATAGAGCATCATCATACCCATGATAGTTTCTTATCAGATAGTCAACAGCAGAAAGCTTGAAATACATAAGGCAGTTTGTTGATATGTTCAAAGTGAAGGAAAAGGGCTGGAGTAGGGGACTTATATGGTTGAACCACTGCCTAGCAAATTGGAGGCCCTCAGCTTGAACTCTCTGACTATCAAATACATCCGTCTTTCCTACAGCTACAGGAATCCTACAGCTACAGGAAGAGTATTTCCTTTAGGGAAAAAGGTGTATCTGGGTGTTTCAATTCCATTGTGATGCTATAACAAAACTCCTTAAGACCAGGTCCAATAGCTTAGAGCAAGTTATTTGTAGTCAACAGATACTCTGAAGGACAAGACCTAGAACCTAGAAAATTCAAGGTACAGAAAGGTCGGCTTCACCAGTTTTAATGTGCTCAATTGTTGCTGTGTCCTCATATGGTGTAAAAGGTAGAAACTTATTTTAAAGAAAACAATATAGTTGACAGACTTCTTTTCACCATCCAGATGAAGTTTAATTTGTTTCAGATCTCTATTTTTTTCTTCTCTCATGGTCCTCCTCGTCCTCCTGTTTATTTGTTGTGCTTTTTAGCTGATTGGCCTTGAACATTTGAACCACCAAAGAAATAGAAGTTTGGATTCCAAGTATGTGCCACCAAAATCATCTGCTGCTACTTCTATTTTGGAAGTAAACCACTTACTTGCCCCAAACCCTGTGCGTTATTGTCCTTCCTTCATTATTTTTTTTAATTTTTGTTCTGTTTTGAATTTTGCATGAGATTTATCAAGGTCCCTTCACATATAATAGGCAAATATTCTACCACTGAGCTACAAATTCCTTGCAGAGATTTTTTTTAATTTCTTCATTGGTTGACTTCATGTTAAACCAACTTACTGAAAAGTTATTAGTGTATACCTGTAAACATGTTTGAATTTTTATGAAGACTACCATGTCATCTTGCTTACAAATTAGTGTTTTCCTTCCATTGTGACTTCTTCTTCTTCTTCTTCTTCTTCTTCTTCTTCTTCTTCTTCTTCTTCTTCTTCTTCTTCTTCTTCTTCTTCTTCTTCTTCTTCTTCTTCTCCTCCTCCTCCTCCTCCTCAGTCTCCTCCTCCAGCTCCTCCTCCAGCTCCTCCTCCTTCTCCTCCTTTCTCCTCCTCCTCCTTCTCCTCCTCCTCCTCCTCCCCCTTCCTCCTCCTCCTCCTTCCTCCTCCTCCTCCTCCTCCTCTTTCTTTCTTTCTTTCTTTCTTTCTTTCTTTCTTTCTTTCTTTCTTTCCTTCTTCTTCTTCTTCTTCTTCTTCTTCTTCTTCTTCTTCTTCTTCTTCTTCTTCTTCTTCTTCTTCTTCTTCTTCTTCTTCTTCTTCTTCGTTAAAACATCAAATGTGTCATCCTATTCATCACTGAAAACAAATTTATCTCTTGATTACATCAAAAATACGTCAGCTAAATAAAGAAAACAGTGTATGAGTTTGATAGATATTCTACATACGCTAAAGCTATTTTCCTTCAGTTTTAGAGTTTTCAGTAATATTAAAAATATTAAATACTTTTGTATCATCATCTGTTCAGATGAATATATGGGATTTCTTCGTTTCTCAGTGTGATAAATTACATTAGGTTTTCTAAATTTTATCTATGTAAGTGGGGTTGCAGCTTGGTGTTAGAATAACTTGATTATCATTGGTGAAGCCGGTGTTATATCTTCAGGAAAACACACACATAGGAAAGAGGGAAAAAGGATAAATATAAATGGTCCTACATTTCTGATACATAATCTCTTTTGTTTAGGATTTTTTGCCTTTCTCTTCATGAATAAAATTACCATAAATACATTCTCATTTTTGTCATGGGGATTATGAAGATAATTAGGAGTTGCTTCTTCTTTTTTAAAATTTCTCTATTAGTCAAATAAGAGCTACATTGGGTGAGGTGGTATATACCAATTATTTCAGCTACTCAGGAGATGAAAACAGGAGGATCACAAGTAGAAGACTAACCTTAGCTAAACATGGTCTATCCTTGCAAAAAAGAAAAAGAAAAAGAAAAAAAACAAAATAAAAACTACCAACCAAACAAACTAAAAAACACCATGTGAATAAAAAGGCTTGGGACATACTCAAGTAGTAAAGGACTTGTTTACAATGGGCAATATTCCGGGTTTGACACCTGCCAATAAGGAAAAAAAAAAAGAAGGTATTTTCTTTGACAAAATTGCCCATGAAATATTTGGTTGGAATGGTTTATTCTCCCTTTCATCTTTTTCCTTTTCCTTTCTTTTATTTTTGAGAAGTACTTTTGGTATAACACATGCTATACGAGGTACTCAGGAGGATGATATCTAAGGATCACGGTTCATGACCATCCCAGGCAGGAGAGTCATATATATATAATTTGCCACCAAAAATAAGCTACAATATGTACTTTGGCTCATGCTATTGAGTGGTAGTCTCAAACAGAAATCTTGGAACAGCACCTAAGCCCTAAGTTGAAGTCCTCTACACACATTTCAAAAAACAAAAAAGCACAAACTAAAAATGATGGGAAAAGAGAAAAGTAAAGTTTCAAAATGAGCATGGGTTTTTGTTCATATGTGTATTCCTAGTTGATCAAGGTTCAAAGCTAGACTGGGCAAGAATGTAAATGCAACTCTCACCCCCATCTACCCAGTGTAGATATGATTGTAGTTGTAAAGCACTGTATTTGGCGGAAAAGCTAAAAAAAAAAAAAAACCTGTTTGCTGACCCAAAGATTAATTCCTGGTGCTAAAAAATTGTAGGAGAAGAGAAGAAAGGCCAATTGTAAATTTAAACATAAACCTGGTGCTTGTTGATCATGGCTCTAGGTCTTCTCATGAGGCAGAAATATGAGGATCAAGTTTCAAGGCCAGCCCAAGAAGCAAAGTCCAGGAGACTTTGGGTGTATGTGTATGTGCATGTGTGTTGTATGTTTGTGTGTGTGTGTTTGTATGTGTGATGTGTGTGTGTTTGTGTCCTAGCATTCCCAGATTTTGGGTGGTGCATTGGAGATAAGAGTGTCATGGATTTCCTGTGCAGGCTGCTTTGAAACATGGTCCTCAGATTTCAGCCACCTGATTCAGCTGTAAGTTGAGCTTTGGCTTAAGTGGCAGAACTGGGCAAATATTTTCTGGGATTGCACCTAAACCCTTAGTTCAAGCCTCAGGACATGCACAGAAGAAAGAAAGAAGAGTAGAAGTAACCAAGGAAGAGTGAGTGACAAAGTCTTAAATAAATCAAGCATTTGTGACTGATACATGTTTTACTAGTTATTCAAGTGGCTTATAGCTGAGGATGATGGTTCATGGCCAGCTCTGGCAGAAGAGTCCACGAAAATCTTGTCTGTAATTAATCTTCCCCCCACCAAAAAGGGCCCAAAAGTTATGGTATGTCTCATGTAATAGAGGATAACCTTGAATAAAAACTTCTGAGACAGAATATGAGCCCCAATTTGTAGGCCCAGGAACAGCACACACATGTAAAAAATGAAAAGTAAACAACAGTAGGTAGAGGTAAGCATATATTAAAGTTTTAAAATGACACAAGGGTTGTTGGTCCTGTGTATAATCCTAACTACATAAGAAACTGACATCTGAGGATTGTGGTATCAAGTCAGCATGGGCAGGAATGTGCTTGAGATGCTTATCCCAGCTAACTAGCACAAAGCCCTGAACTGCAACTGAGGTGGTAAAGCAGCAGCTTTTAGTTAAAAAGCTAAGAAATAATTCCCAGAGCCAGAGGTCAAGCTGCATGACCCCTAAAAATTACAAAAAAACAATAAATAAAAAGGACAGTGGAAGAAGAGAAAGTGAAATATGAGGATCACAGTTTAAAGTTAACACAAGCAAGAAAATCCATGAGATTTTCTCTGTGTGTTTGCATCTGTGTGCCATCTTGCGGCTTGTGTGTGCCATCCTTGAACTTGTGCTGCTTTGTTCAAGGATAGAGCTCTACCATTCCCAGCTAATCAGTGGTTAATTGGAGGTCATTGTCTCATGGACTTTCCTTCCCAGGCTGGCTTGATTTATGCTAGGCTTTTTCTCAGACTCTTATCTCCAATTAATTGTCAAAAAAAAGAAAAGAAACTGGGAATGGAGTTATGGCACAAGTGGCAGAACTGGGCAATCAGTTTCTGGGACAGCAACCAGGCCCTGAGTTCAATCCCCAGGACAATCACAGAAGAATTAAAGAAAAGAGGGGAGAAGTGCAGAAGGAAGATCCAATGACAGAGGTTTAAATAAATCAAGCATTGGTTGCTCACTGATGATCTATCAGCTACTCAGATGGATGAAATCTTAGGATCACAGTTGAAGGCAAGCCCAGGTAGGAGAATCTATGAGACTCTCATGTCTCATTTGTCTCCAAAAATATGCCACTAGCTGTGCTCTGGCACATATGGTAGAGTTCTAGCCTTAAACAGAAAGCTCTGGGACAGCACACATGCCCTGGTGCTTATGGCCTAGCACAGACACTTACAAAAATAAAGAAAAAAGTGCACAAATTATAAAAGATGGGAGAAAGTGAAAGTATTGGTTTCAAAGTGAGCCATGGGTTGTTGGTTTATGTGTATATTCATAACTACTCAGAAAGATGAAATATGTGGATCACAGCTCAAAGCCAACCTGGACAGAAAAGTCATTGAAATTCTTTTCCCCCACTACCCAGCAAAGGGTGGAAATGAAGGTGTGAGAGTAGTTATAAACTACTGAAATTTGGTGAAAAACCTGGGAAACAGTTCCCTGGTCCATAATTCAGCCCAAAGTCGACCAAAGACAAAACTGAGAGAAGAAATGACCATTTGAGATTTAAAAATAAGCCTGGGGCTAGTGGTTCCTGCTTATTATTTTAACTATTCAGAAAGCTGAAGTCTGAAGATACATTTTAAGTCCAGTCCAAACAGGAAAGTCCATGGAGCTTTTATACTGTGAATGCCAAACTGTGGCTTTAATTTGTGTAGCAGCTCTATCACTCCTAGAGGCTTTGTAGTTAGTTGATGAGAAGAGTCTCATGCACTTTCCTGTCCAGGATGGCTTCAACTTCAATCCTCAGATTTCAGCCTCCTGTGTCTTGCTGGGCTTTACATGAGATTCTTATTTCCAATTAATCACCAAAAGGATGAAAAATAAAACCTGGTGATTGAGCTGTGGCTCCAATGGCAGAAATGAGAAAATAATTTCTGGGACAGCATTCAGACCTTGATATTAACTTCAGGACCAACACACAAAAAGGAATAAAATAAATAAATGTAGAGAAGTTAGAAGAGCCAATTTCAGAGTTTAAAATGATCCAAGCATAGGTGGCACACACCTATGATGGTAGCCACTCAGGAGGCTAAAATGTGAGGATCACAGTAGAAAACCAGCCCAGGTAGGAGAATTCATTGACTCAACTCTAAGTAGCTACTTAAAACAAAACAAAAACTAATAGCCACAAGTTGTGCGGTGGCTCATGCCTTGGTGTGCTAATCTTGAATAAAATCTTCTGGAACTGTACATGGGCTGATTTTTAGACCTAGGACCAGCATACACAAGGAAATAAAAATTACAAATAAAAAAGTGAAAGAATGGCTGGAAATGTGGCTTAGTGACAGAGTGCTTGCCTATCATGTTTGAATCCCTGGGTTTGTTTCCTCAGTACCTCATAAATAAAAAAGGCTGGAAGTGGCATTGTGGTCAAGTAGTAGAGTTCTCACCTTGAGTATCAGAAGTTCAGGGGCAGTGTCCAATGCCTGAGTTCAAGCCCCAGGATTAGTAAAAAGAAGAAAAATTGAGAAAATCCAATTACAATTTCAAAATGAGCCATGAGTGAATTTTTGGTCAATATGTGTAATCCTATGACTCAGAACGCTGAAATCTGAAAGTTGTTCATAGCCAGCGTGGACAGCGAAGTACATAAGTCTGCAACTAACCAGCAAAAAACGCCAGAAATCAAGCTGTGGTTGTAGTTGTAAAGCACCAGCCTTAAACAAAAAACCTATTGAAACAATGCCCTGGCTCAGAGATCCAGCCTCAGGATCACAATAATAAAATTAAATGGTTGGAAGTAAAGAACCCAAGACTGTTGGCTCAGGTCTGTAATTCTAGAAATGCAGGAGGCTGAAATATAAGATCCTGTGTAAAGGCAAACCCAATGAAAAAATTCCAGGAGACTGTTTTGTGTGTGGTGGCCACAGTAGGGATAGGTTTTTGTTGATTGATTAGAGATAAGAATTTCATGGATTTTCTTGCTGAGGCTGCTTTCAAACCATGATGGACAGATTTCAGCCTCCTGAATAAGGCCAGGCCTTGCATGAGTTCAAGCTCCAGGAACAACACACACAAAAACAACGAAATAAATGAAAAGAAGGGTAGAAGAGATGAAGTAACAGAGGTTTCGCTGAGCCAATCATTGGTGGCTCATATTTGTAATTCTAGATACTAAGGCTGAAATTTGAGGATACTGTTTAAAGCTCAGCTCAGGTGTTCATAAGATGTGTGTGTGTGTGTGTGTGTGTGTGTGTGTGTGTGTGTGTGTGTGTGTGTGTGCCAGTCCTGGTGCTTGAACTCGCACTATTTTGCTCAATGATTGACTACTCTCAGATTTTAGTGGTTAATTGGAGAAAAGAGTGTCATGGACTTTCCTCAATTTTCAGCCTCCTGATTCTGGCCTAACTCTACATGATTCTTACATTTACATGATTCTTACATTTAATTCTACAATTAACCTCCCCCTAAAAGCCAAATATTATGTTTGGTCCCATATATGCTGTGAGACAACATCTGACCTTCAATTTCTACTCCCAGGACAAGCAAAAATGAAAAAAAAAAAGAAAAAAAGGTAGTAGCAAGCACATATTAAAGTTTTAAAATGACCCAAATGTTCCTGGTCATATGTGTAATCCTTACTACACAAGAGGCTGACAACTGAGGATTGCAGAGACAAGTCAACCTAGGAAGGAACGTGCTTGAGATTCTTATCCCTAGCTAAACAGCACAAATCCTTGAGCTGTAAAAATCCTTGAGTGTAAAAGCTACGATATAGGCCCCAGAGTCAGAGGTCAACCCACAGGACCAATAAAATTTTCAAAGGAGAGAGGATGGTAAGAGGCTGAAATCTGAGAATCATGGTTCAAAGCTAGCCCACGCAAGAAATTCCATGACACTTTCTCTGTGTGTGCATCTGTGTGCTATCTTGTGTCTTGAACTTATGCTGTTTTGTTCAAGAATAGAACTCTACACCTCCCAGGTTCCAGTGATTAATTGGAGCTAAGATTCTCATGGGCTTTCCTGCCCTGGTTGGCTTTGAATCATGATCCTCAGATTTCAGCCAATTGATACATGATGGGCTTTGCATAAGTTTCATCTCCTATTAACTACCAACAATTAAAACAAAAACCAAAAACTAGAGTTGAGCTGTGACCCAAGATGCAAACTGGGCAATCACTTTCTAGTACAGCACCCACTTTCTAGTTCAAGCACCAAGACAAAACCATTATAACCACAGGCTATACTTTGGCTCATGTGATAAGCCACTAGTCGAAGAAAAAGCTCTGGCATTGTATCCAGGCCCTGATTTGTAGCCCCAGGACTAGAACATACTCAAAAATAAAAAGCAAGGAAATTTTTAAAAAGTGGAAAAAACATATTAATATTTTTAAATGACCAATGGGTTTGTGGTTCATGTGTATAATTGGAGCACCTCAGGAAGCTGAAATCTGAGGATAATGGTTTGAAGCCAGACTGCCCAGAAAAGTACATTAGAAACTTATGTCCAATAAACAAAAAAAGCTACAAGTGGAGCTGTGGTTGAAGTTGTAAAACATGATACTTGAGTCAAAAAGCTAGGAAACAGAAGGGCATTGCTGGCTCTATCCTGTAATCTTAGCTACTCAGGAGGCTGAGATATGAAGATCATGGTTCAAAGCCAGCCTGGTCAGGAAAGTTCATGAGACTCTTAGCTCCAATTAACCACCAGCCATAAAACCTGAAGTTGCTCTGTGGGTGAACTGGTATAGCATTTGCCTTAAGCTGAAGTGTACAAAGACAGCACCCATGCCGAGAGTTCAACCCCTACCCCCCTTCAAAACTACTAAGAAACAGCAATGTGTCCCAAAGATCAGGTCTATTGGACAAAATAAAATTATTGAATTTGAAAGCAAGAAATAGCTGGTTAAAAATATTAAAATAAGCCAGGCACCAGTGGCTCATGCCTGTAATCCTAGCTACTCAGGAGGCTGAGGTCTGAGCATCACAGTTCCAAGCCAGCCTGGGCAGGAAAGTCTGTGAGACTCTTATCTCTAATAAACCACCAGAAAACTGAAAGTGGTTCTATGGCTCAAGCTGTAGAGTTCTTGCCTTGAGGGGAAGAGCACGAGGACAGCACCTAAGCCCAGAGTTTAAGCCCCATGAAAAACAACAACAAAAAATTAAAATAAGTCAGCAGTTGTTTGCTCATGCCTGTGAGTCCCAACTACCCAGGAGGCTGAAATCTAAGGGCTGCAGTTCAAAGCCAGCCCAAGCAAGAAAGTCCATGAGACTTGTTTGTGTAATTACCAGTACTATGGCTTGAACTTTCCCTGTTTTACTCAAGGCTAAAGTTCAGACTGACTGGCTTCAAACCAAGATCCTCAGGTTTCAGCCTCCTTAGTTGTGCTGGGCTTTACCTGATAATTTTCAAAAGAATGAAGCTGGAAGTTGAGCTGTGGCTCAATTGGCAGTCCCTACATGCAGAAAAAAACATAAAAACTGTGAAAAATAAATAGTTGCAATATAGAAAAAATCAAAAACAATGTTTAATATGATACAAAGGAAAACTATGTTTCTTTTTAAATGTAGCAAACAAGAACATAGTACAAAGCTTCAAAATGACATACTAAGAGTAAGGTAAAATGGAAATTTTTTTTAAATTCATGTAAATATTAAATACAAGCTGACATGACCAAAATATAATGTGATCAGAAACTTATCTCTCACTTGTAATTGCTTACAAATAATTGTCCCTCCAGTTTCAGCAGCTACAGTGGGGATTTAGACATGACCTCTCTATGCAGACTAGACTGTGTAAGGGTCTTCTTGTTTTAGCCTCTTGAATTAGAACTGCAGGCATTGCGATCATTTTAATATAGGAGGTTTCCTTTAAAACTCAGAAATAATGTTCAAATAATGGATTATCTGTAAAGCATGACTAAACATCAGAGAGCCACCAGAGATCCTCTGAGGAATACAATCAAAAGTAGAAAAGCATCTACCACTCAAGGTAGGAAACAGAAGGAAGATTTAGCATTTTGGATGTGCTGGGGGTTGAACGCTTGGCCTCATGCTTGCTAGGCAAGTATAAAATTCAGTGACATTAATTATATCCACACTGCTTTGTAACCATTACCTCTTTTGTGAACTATGTTTTCAATGCTGATGCAATCCACACAATCATTGAGTAACAATCACCCCAATGACCTGTCCCAGAAATTTTAATCTTCCATTTTCTCTTATGAAATGGTTTAGCCAATATGTTTCACATAAATAGTTGATTCTTTTTTGTGTCCATCCGTGACAGACATATATTAATTGCAGCCTTTTTGTGGATAAGTCATAATCCATTTATGCATACCTCATATTTTATAAACCTGTTCATCTGATAGACACTCCAGGTATTTCCAACTTCTATTGTGAAATTTGCTGTTATCATTGGCATATGAGCTATTAGTTTTTTCTCTTCAGTTGTTTTGGTTATGCAATGAGCAAGGGAATTGCTCGGTAATGAGGTAATGCTCTGTTATGTTAGAAGACTGTGTCAAATTCTACCATAATTGATATATCACTTTTCATCAGCACAAAAATGTACAAAAGGTCAATAAAATATACAAGAATATTTCAAATCTTCCACAGCTGTGCCCTAAAGTATCATTTATTTTACTTTTTACTTGTTTTTATTTAGGCCATTCAGGCCAGGAACTATGTAGCATTGTCTAGAGCTGACACAGTGTGCCACTGACACACCCTCCAAAAACATGTAATCTGGTAGTCATTTTTATTCTACAGATAAATTTTAATGATTATATGCATTTTTATTCTTTTAAAATAAGGTTTTGAATTTTAAAATGACATATAGTGTAACACCTCTGTGCATTTTCTATTTATTTATTTATTTATTTTGGTCGGTCGTGGGGCTTGAATTCTGGACTTGGGTGCTGTCCCTGCACTCTTCATCTCAAGGCGAGCGCTCTCCTGCTTGAGCCACAGCCACTTCCGGTTTTCTGAGTGGTTTATTGGAGATAGGAGTCTCACGGACTTTCCTGCTGGGCTGGCTATGAACCGTGATCCTCAGAGCACAGCCTCCTGAGTAGCTAAGATTACAGGCATGAGCCACCTGTTCCTGGCCACCTTCTTTTTAATAAGAAAAATTATATTTACAAATCATATACAAAGACAAAAAAGGCTTCTGATCAGGAAAACACATTATAATCACAGTCTAATTCTGACCCAAGAAAATAAACACAATACAAAAAATAATACTTTAAGAGCTCATCTAAAGTAAAATGAAGAGCAATGGCTGGGGACAGGAGTCAAGGGGTAGAGTACTTGCTTCCCCAGCACCAGCCTCTTAATCAAAACCACAGTACTGCCAAGGGATAAAATAAAGTATTAAAACTTAAGGAAACATGCAGATAATAGTATGATGGATAACATAGAGGTACACACCTGTAATCCCAACATTTGGGAGACTAGGCAATAGAATTATGAAGTTAAGATCAGACTTGGCTACATGAGACTGCATCTTAAAGAATAACATAGAATAAAAAAAAACTATATTTGTAATAACTAGGGTGTAGCTCAAGTGTAAGTCAAGTAGTTTTGTACGTGCAAAGAACTGATACAATGCCCAAGAATTACATGCTTTGATAACTACAACGTTCAGTTTTCACTGCAAGATGCCCCTTGGCTGGAATCTCTCCTGAGGAAACCTACGGCAGTTGATTCACCTGTCTTCTTGGCTGGACTAAGGGTGTTGCTGGGCAAACAGTGTTTTGATCTTAATTCTAGGATCCCACTTACAACTTTTTTTTAGTAGACTACCTAGAAATATCTCCCATCTCAGTAAGAGGGCCTTCTGGCTTTCAAGTGAAGTTATCTTTGATATCAATTAGGGCTCTCCTCCCCTTTGTCTGGAACTGCTCTGGTCCTGGGTGACATTGAGCAGCTTGTTCTGAGAAGAGTGGTAACTATTTTGCTAGTCACCTCTATCAACTGCCATCTGCTCCTCAAATTAGTCTTTAGTATGAGCCTGCTCGAGGGTAGAACCAGCCTGGGCTGGATTTGAACCATGATCCTCATATCTCAGCCACCTGAATAGCTAGGATTAAAGATGTGAGCCACTTACACCCAGCCATCATTTCTTTCTTCCAGGAAAATTTAGGGGGGTGGAAAAGCACAGCAGCACATACATTCAATAGCAAATGCCCCAGGGTGAACTAGATGCTCAGAACAAACCACTGACCTTCATATTGCCTTCGGTATCCAACAGGATGTTGTTGGACTTAAGGTCTCAGTGTGTGATTCTGTTCTGGTGTGGGTAGTGAACAGCACTTACAATTTGTGTGAAAAGCTTCTTGGTTTCATCCTCATATAGGCAGCAGGATATTCAGATCCACCCCAGGAGGTATCCCCTACCAGCAAGTTCCATGACGAGATACACATACTCTTCCTTCTCCATCCCCTGGTACAAACTGATGATGTGCTGTGCCAAACCGTATTAAATATGTCCATCTCATTCTTTATCTGATGACTGGAGAACTCTCCCTTCAGGAGTATTTTAACTGCCACTTCCATGTGTGTGAGGCAAGGATGGGCCAGCTTCACTTGCCATTGGTACCATGGTCGATGAGCTCTTTCATCTGGTATTGTTTGATTATCTCCTCCTTCCAGGATCTGGAGGATTATTCTTTGTATTCGCTGTATTCTTCCATCCTTCTGAAATGATGGCAGGTAGCAAGTCTACCTAAAATTAACTAAATAAAATAATTAAAACCCCAGAAAAAGTAAAACGAAATACCAAAATCCAAATGACAACCCGCCCCCCCCAGCCAAAAAAAATCATGAATTTAGCTTTGAGTCAATCCAGTGGGTCACCAATCAAGAGTTCCTAGAGATGTTAACATAGGTTGGAGCACATTGGCTTCCTATAAACTCTGCATGACCTCTCAAATGGAGCTATCACAGCCCGGCATTGTGACATCATAGAGGAAATGGACCAATCAGAGTCTGGGCCAGTGAGGTCAGAGAAAAAGTGGACCAATCATAGCTTGCCAGCATTGATACTTTATCCCATAGGTTTCAAAGACTGCTGCTAAGGACTCCATGTGGGCTCTAGGTTGCTCTGTTCATTATTATGCCTTTCCTGAAACTACTAGGAGAGTGGTAAAAGTCCTCTGACTTCTAGAGGACCTCTGAGTCTCATAAATTGCTTCTATGGAGACACTATCCAAAAGCCTTCATTCTTGATGGACACATTATCCAATATCTTGTTCCAGCAATGACATGGCAAAAAGGCCTCCGTTCTTCTCAAGGACAGCTGTCATACAACTTGCTCCTGAGGGGACAAGTTTCAGGCTGGCTTTGAGCCACAATCTTCACAATTCACCTTCCTGAGTAGTTAGGATTATATACCTGATGCATCGTTAGATACTTAGCTCATCTCTCAAAGTTGAAGGAAGTATATATATATTTGTTAGAAAGGTTGGCATTAGATATGTCCTTTTAGCACCCTAAATTTGTTGCCTTTGCTATCCAATAGTTAATCTAGTGTCTGATAAGAAATTTGTCATAATATCACTGAAGATCACTTGTGTGTGATGAGTTCTGTTTCTGTGCTTTGGGTGGTTTTCTGTCTTTGACTGTTTAATTAGAATGTGTGTTAGTGTGGACCTGTGTAATTATGTTAATTATCTTCTTTAAGCTGCTAGAATCCTGCATAGAAGGGTTCATGCTTTCAATCAAATTTGGGAAGGTTTTGGTCATTATTCCTTCAAATATTATGTATTTCTTTTTTTCTCCCTGTATATATATACGTTGTATATATGTATACATTGTGCATTATACATTATACATACATTACATATTCACATTGTATATTTGAATATCCATATATATACCTATATATTTATATTACCAATACATTTATATACATATATTTTTTTCATATAACACTTTTGTGATTGTTTATGGTAGGAAATCTAGATTGATTCCAGCTACTCCATCAGAGTTAGAGTTAGAAGTTTTCCTTTTTATTTCTTGGTGAAAATATGCATTTCTTGGCAAGGATATTGAAACCAGTACAAATCAGAGCTAGCCTAGAGTTCTCTCTCTGTCTCTCTGTCTCTGTGTCTCTCTGTCTCTCTCACTGTCTCTCTCTCTGTCTCTCTGTCTCTCTCTCTCTGATTTGCTGCCTCCGTCAGGTCTCTGTGCACAGGGCCATTGTTTACCAAGTTTTTCTAGTGTGTCCTGGGCTCTTCTAGTTTGTGCACTGTCATGTTCTGCTTTAAAGGCCACCATGCCTGCACCTGGAAGAGGAGCTGCTCCAAATAAGTCTGCAGGATGTGTCTATCTCTTTCTTGAGCCCCCATAGATACTGGGGTGGCCTTAGTAGGTGCCCATATGCTGACTGTGGGCGACTCAAGCACAGCCTCTTTTTTTACCCAAGGCAGAGGTCTGCGTTGGATCCTGGGGGCACTGCCTTGTTGGTGACTGTGCTAGGAGCAAGGCAGAGGGCTGCAGAAGCCTCACTGTGGCCTGACTTCTGGGGCCCAATAGATGCCAAAGTCTTCTCTCGGTTCTTTTCAGAATATGTAGGCAAGTTCAGAAAGCAGAAGCTGAGCTCAGGGGGCCCCTAAACACAGGGTGGGCAATGGAGCTGGAAGAAGCAGGGCTGTCCAGGTTGGCAGGGGACAGGTGATGAGCCTATATTAGTAATCTGCCAGCTTCCAAATGAAAAGTTAGTCTTGCTTGCTACCCAGAAATATCCCCCAGAGAGTCCCATGATGGTGACTGGTAAAATCCCAAAGACCAAAGTAGATATACCAGGAGCACTTGGTGCTCTTCGTGGGCAATTCAATGCTGGCACTGGCAGGGGGAGCTGCAGGTTCCCTAATACTGCAGGTACAGGGAAGCCAGAGCCCAAGCAGACACCAGGATTGGCCACTAGACAGGCTGGAAGGTGAAACCTTGTTGGATGGCTTTGCAGTCTTCAATGTGGGACACCTGAAGGCACAAGAAGCATCTTAGCATCTACTCAAACAGCAGCTTTCCCAACTTGGACATGAGTGTTCAGCTTACCAGAGGATGCTGTGGTCAGTTTGGGTCTGGAAGGAGTGGCAGGCCTGCTGCTGGAGGGAGCAGATACCCCTTTCAAGGCTTCTGGGTGAAGGGGAGCCCCTGGAAATGGGCACATGGGAAGGCTGGTCTGTCTTCCCCAAAGAGAACACTTCCAGCTTGTTTGACTGTTTGCTTGGGTAGGGGGTCATCACTTGGGATAGTGATATTAGGAGACATTGTTCATGAGATTATACCCAAATTAATCAAACCCCTGAGGGAGCAAAAGGGTAAGCATTGCTGAACTGCCCGTAGCAGCTGGGGTTGAGGTCTTGACTGCTTCTGTCTTGAATGACCCTGAGGTTTTGTCACCAGAGGACAAGTGACTGGATGCTTGCATGCAGCCCAATAATTTTAGGAAATTTATCAGAGATCCCTACTTGGCTTGCATGTCACTCAGCAGGACTAATACTGGGTGGGGAGTTTGGGCTGTAAAGCTGGCCATCACAGCTTGATCTTTTTGAAGGACTGAGGACACCTTCTGGCAGCTGTTGGAAATTTATGAGGTCTGGGTACATTATGTGAGTAGATGTGGTACTCTGAGCTTCAACCTTGGGTTGTTATGGGGCTGAGCCCTCCCTCCCTACTGTCCTGGTGCTCTCAGGAAGTGGGTTGGTGTCTAACAGGTAGTAAAGGGCAGTGTTTTTACCCTCTGAGACTCACTGTGAAGGACTACTGTTGGCAGGGAGGATTGTGTCATGTGGAGGTCTATGTGTTCTTTGAGTAAGGAAATCTATACACCTCAGAGCACATCTTGGCTTTCTCTCTGAACATTTGGTTTCTTTGGAATACTAGTTTCTGAAAGGCCTAAGAGTTCGAAGGCTTCAGAGGCTTTCTTGATTTCCAGGTATGTCCAGGGCTTGTCCTTTTTCATCTTATACAGCTCTACCTTCCTCTCTTCGTCATGGTCTACTGAGCCTTTGGCTCTGGCATAAATGAGAAAAGACAGGCAGGACTGTCTTGTTGCTAAGCAAAAGCAGACAAGGCTGTCTTGTTGCATACTTTCATTTTATTCTCCAGTGTTGTAAATAAAACCATCAGATTGGACTTCAGGTGCTGCCCAGGATCAGTGCTCCATCCCTTTTCCCTACTCTTACCTCACAGCTTTTCCATTTAAATTTATTTTCATTTTCAATTTTTGTATTGGTGATTGAATCTAAGGCTTCAATTAGCTGAGCACTGTGATGTGAACCTATAAACTTTGTTTTTGGGGGAGGATGAGACTGCAAAAATTGTGTTTTCATGTCAACCCAGGCAGAATTCTGTGAGACCTCATCTGAACAGAAGAAGCTGTGCATAGTAGTGTTCACCTCTCATCCCAGCAGTGATGGGAGAGGAAAGTAGGAGGACTGAAATCCAGTTGCACACCTGAGCAGGAAATGAGACCCTGTCTCAAAAACAGAGCAAAAAATATAGAGCTGTGGCTCAATATTAGAGTGTGTATCTAGAAAACATGAGGCCCTGAGTTCAAACCTCAGTACCATAAAAAAGAAGAGAACCAGTTATTTCTGAAAAGCTTATTAAAAGCAGTCTTTTTTAAAAAATGTGTTTTGATATTCAGGCTTGAACTCTGGGCATTGACATTTTCCCTTTGCAAAATTTTCACATAAGACTAAACTTCGTTTTTTTGTGATACAGGTCGAAACAGTGTAACAATAAGTTGTACAAAACACTAAGTTGAAAATGAACTTTACAACTTTGGTGGGGGTGGAGGTTGGGGAGGGTAGTTGTGGATGTGAGAGCAAAGTAATGGTAGGGGGAAAACAAAGGAGGAAGCAACAATGATCTATAGGAAATGCACTCAGTACCTTGCTCATATAACTGTAACTCCTATGTCAAGCATTTTTACAGTAAAAAGCATATTTAAAAAAACTTAACTTTCTGATGGAGGCATAGAATTCCATTGTGTATATATACCACATTTTCTTGATCCATTCATCTACTGAGGGGCATCTGGGTTGGTTCCATATCTTAGCTATGGTAAATAATGCTGCAATAAACATAGTTGTGCTGGTAGCTTTAGTGTGGTCTTGTTTGTAGACATTTGGGTAAATGCCCAAAAGTGGGATTGCTGGATCATAGCGGAGATCTATGTGAAGTCTTTTGAGGAACCTCCATACTGCTTTCCAAAGTGGTTGAACAAGTTTACATTCCCACCAACAATGAAGTAAGGTTCCTTTCTGTCCACATCCCCTCCAGCATCTGTTGTTGTTAGAGTTCTTGATTTTTGCTGTTCTAACTATATGTTTCTAACGCATTTATAAGATTATTTCTTTGTTGCTTTGTATGTCCCTCCCCCACAGTGTAACTCCCGCTTTCACTATATTTGATGTCAGTATAACATGTGGAGGAGATGGGGACAAACAAGTCGTTTAAGGATTCAGGTGGACCTGTTGCAACAATGAGAAGTACAAAATGTCATGTCAAAACCAGCTTTACAATGTCGATGGGGGGGAGGGGGGTATAATTGGGTGGGGGGAGGGGGGAGGCTGGGAAGGGAGGTGAAGGGTAAACAAAGGAGGAGGCTGCAATGCTTGGTAAGAAATGTATGCATTATCCTGCCCATGTAATTGTAGCCCCTCTGTACAGTATGTTCTCAAATAAAATAAAATAATATTAAAAAAAAAACTTAACTTATACTATTGAGCCACAGCTCCACTTCTAGCTTTGTGTGTGTGTTTGTGTGTGTGTGTGTGTGTGTGTGTGTGTGTGTGTGTGTGTGTGTGTGTGTGTGTGCCAGTATTAGACTTGAACTCCAAGATTGGGCACTGTCCTTGAGCTCTTTTGTTCAAGGATAGTATTGTACCGCTTGGCTCACCACTCTCCTACTGGCTTTTTGTGGTGAATGAGATAAAAGTTTTGTGGACTCTTCTTGCCCCAGAAAGGTTTGAACCGAGATTCTCTGCTCTCTAATTCCTAAATGACTAGGGTTATGGGTGTGAATCATCAGTATATGGTAGGAGAAGGGTTCTTAAGCAGAAATAATGTGGATTGCTGGCCTTCTGCAATTTGGTGGCATGCTTTCTTTTTTAGAAAGGAACTCCTTTACTGGGAGGGCAGCAATTACTCTAGAAGCTAGGAAGGCAGAGGAAATGCAATCCCCTATCTCCAGAGGCAGGACCTTTGGCATGATGGTTGTAAGAACATCATGTTCTTTATCAGAGTAGATATCTATACTAGCCTGAAGTTAACACTGTTTTCTTCATCAGCTTTGTCTTGGTTGCATTAAATAAGAAAATTACTTGATAACTCTCACCAAAATTTATCAGATAGAGGGGGAAATGAAGCTTTAAAGTGAGGCATTAGACACTACACGACTATACCGGAAGGGGCAAGGAGAAATGAGAGTTCATAAATACTGATTTTTATTTAAATAAAATAGGGAGAAAACATGAATATATGTCAGTACTGGACAAGTGTGCTCAAAGCTTTCTAATAAACTAGCATTAAGGAAGTATTTTTATGATGCAGGACTGCTCATACTACCTGTGTAGTTTCTCTAATTCCTTCACTGTCCTCCCAAGCGAAGACACTGGCCCTCCAGCTCAGAGCAGAGGATCTAAGACAATATCTCTCTACTACTGGGCAGTGGAAGACCAGTCAAACAGCTGGTGAAGTGGGACAAGATGCTCTGCTCCTGTTTCCATCAAATTCTAGACTTTGCTGTATAGAATTCATAGATCAGGGGGAATGCTTGAGAATACCGCTGGACCTACGTGTGTGTGTGTGTGTGTGTGTGTGTGTGTGTGTGTGTGTGTGTGTGTGTGTGTGTGTGTGTGTGGTGTGTGTGTATGATAGTACTCATATGCCAGCATGGGGCTTCTTTTTGGGTCTCACAGGTAGAGTTAACTCCTTCTCCAAGTCTGTTGAAAAGATTTGTCTGTCACTGACTGATATGCAGCAGAGGAGGAAATGATCCCTGAATTCTCCACTGGTAGAACAGATGGGTCCTTCTATGTGGTCTGATTTATACTAATGCTAGTGCTAATACTAACCCATGACTGGGAATATCAGCTGGCACTTTTTGTGCATTTTGGCACTAGTTTTTTTTCACATGGGTTAAGCAAAAATTCTCATCAGAATATCGTGACATAGTGTTAAGTATAACATGCTGTATACACACCCCCATATTTGGCAGCAGTCTTCATTATGTAAAGTGTACCATGAACTGTAGAGAAGTTCAATGAATGCTTCTCATGAACAAGATCCTTGGAGCACCTTGGAGCCAGCACCTTGGAGGAGGGACTCACAGGAGCTTGGCTAACAAGTTGGAGACACGATGATGTAGATCCTGTGCCATTGTTGGCTACCTGCCTGATCTGGAGGGACCAGGGATTTGCTACCCTAGAACTGTCCCCCATGGCCTGGCCTGGCCTGGCCTGGCCCCACCCCAACCCCACCTAATCTTTGGCACAGGAAGAACAGTTTTGTCCTTTTGGCCACACATTCATCTGACACATAAGGTTGCTCCATAGAATTTCCAGAGGACACCAGGAAGATATTTAGAAGATACATTAACTGGGGTCAAAAGGGCAAAGACTTACTGTAGGTCTCACATTCGGTTAATAGTGGGGTTTATTGACTACCTGATCTATCCCCGAGGCAGTGGAGCCTCTGATCTAGGATTCTCACAATGCTCACTTAGAAAAATAATCTAGTAGATTCAAAAACACAGAAACAATTTTAAAAATCTATATGTAATATTATTTTTTATTCTTGAATTACTAAAACGCATGCAGAATCTGTCAATTCAAGAAGCACAAAATGGCAGATGGTGTGAGCTTGGCCCCTGACCCTCTACTGTGGCTCTCTTGCTCCAACCTGGTGTGACCACTGCTACTAGTTAGTTATGAATTCCTGCATCTAAACTAAATGTTCACAAAAGGAGACATTGTCCACAGCTACCAAAGGTCCACCAAACTGCAAGCTTAGAACAAGGCCAAATTTCCTTTCACACTATAGAGATTCAAACTTCTACACTCAGGTTCACAGCTCTGAGCTAAGTCTGTGCTGGAACCACATGACTGAAAGTGATAGCTTATAATTCACCAAGGAAGAAGTCTTCAATAGCTGGAAGTCTGCCCTCTGCCTTTCCCAATAGGTCACAGTATTAGATATAAGAACTAAGCAGTTACACAAGCCTTTCAGAGATTACTAGACATTAGGGTTTTACTTTTGTAATGCCAAGTTTTGCTTCAGATCAAATATTGGGCCTGCACAACAGCAGCAGCTCAAGTGGAAGTGATGTCCAGAACTTGTGTAAATGTCTCAGACCATTTGAATTTTTTTTTACTGAATTGTCTTTTTTCCTACAATCCACACCTGTGGCCTAATGGGGGCTTTCTTACAGCTAGCTGACAGAAGACACAACACTGGATCTAGTTTACACCTAGTTCTGCAGACTTGTTCTGGAATATGGATGGCTGCTGCAGTCTTAGATTTACAAGTCCCCTTTCTATTCCCCTCTTTTTCCCCACACTCTTTGTCCTTCAGTGAACAATTCAAATGTAATTTGCTGAAAAAGAATCTTGGAAAATTGTCTTAACATTAAACAGTAGTGTCCACCTTTCAAGTCTGCCAATATTGTTAACACAGCTGGAGAATAAGCAAGATAAAAAGTAAATGCACATACAAATGCATACACCGACACCAAAACCTACAACACATAGACACACACATACACAGAGACACACAAAAAAACCACAGGACATATAAGCCTTGTTCTGTTAATAATTTAAACAGACAAAAATATGTGATGCAGTTAGGTAATCCCTAGGGTGGGTGCACATATGTGAGCGTGCATTTGCGCGTGCGCGCGCGCGCACACACACACACACACACACACACACACACACACACACACACACACACACACACTGCCAATCCTGGAGCTTGAACACAGGACATGTGTGATGTCCCTGAGATTTTGTAATGAAAGCTATCACTTTACACATTTGTACCACAGCTCTACTTTGGCTTTTTGGTGGCCAATTGGAGATAAGAAACACATGGACTTTTCTGTCCAAGTTGACTTCAAACCACAATACTCACATGTCAGCCTCCAGACTGGTTGAACAATTTATATTCTTACTAACAGTGATAGAATTCCCTTTTGGCCACATCCATGACATCATTTGTTGCTAATCATTTAAAAAAAATTATTAGCCTTCCTTACTGGGGTGAGGTGGAATTACAGTATTGTTTTGGTTTGCTTTACCTTTATGTTCAGATTTTTTGAACATTTCTTCATGTATTTTTGGCCTTTCTTACTTCTTCTGAGAAGTTTTATTTTAGGTCATTACTCCATTTAGTAATTGGGGTGTTATTTGAGGGTTTCTTTGGAGCCAATTTTTTGTGCTCTATGTATATTTTTTCTATTAGGCCCTTGTCTGATGCAAGCTCATAAAATTCTTCTCCCATTCTATGGGTTTTCTATTTAGCTTGTTATGTCCTTTACCAGGTAGACAAGTTTAAGTTTCATGCAATCCTATTTATCTAGTCTTTCTTTGATTTGTCGTAATTCTGGATCTTTACTTAGAAAGTTTGGACCTGTGTTCTAGGAGCCATGGTGTTTCGCCTGCCACTTCTTGTAATCATTTCATGGTGTCTGGCCTTATATTGATGGCTTGGGATATGTGGACAGCATTAATTTGATCTGCCTACTCTTCCTTGGTTCAAAGAGACTGCAAAGTGGTACCCTTTCTTAGTAAGTTGAGGTGGTTCCTGGTGGTTTGGAAGGAGGATGGCTTCCCAGAAGCGTGAATATGGAAATCATAAGTGGTAAGCTAAGGCATTATTATTTTAATTACATATTTATTTGTAAGTACATTGAATCCTGATCAATGACACTTTTCTCATTATCTCCCCCATCCCTGAAACTCAATTTCTTCCCCTCAATTTTCCTGGTTTCATTGGATGTGCATTGACAAATATGACTTCTTTCACCTACTCCTACTTTTGAATTTTCAGTTTCTTCATATTAATTTTCTTGTACTGTTAGTTTTTTCCAAAGAATTACACAATTTAAAGTCTTTCTTACATATGCTGTACTTTGTGCAATATGTTTATGTATATATGCACAAAACCTTGTATGTGTTTACTTGTATATTTAAAAAGTAGACCTATCTTCCACATGTGAGAGAAAACATGCATCCTGATTTCACAAAAATTTTTCCAGGTCTATTCACTACTTTACAAATGATGTAAAAATCTAATTGAAGAGCAAAAGTCCTCTGTGTATATATACCAAATTTTCTTAATCTATTCATTTGTTGAAGGCATTTGTGCTATATCTATACCTTGACAATGAACTGTTATATGGGTGGCCTTCCTTTACCCTGATTTGTAGTCTTTTGGGTAAATGCCCAACACTGGTAGTTTTAGACCACAAGGTAGTCCTAGTTTGTTTGTTTTTTTAGTGTGGTTCAACAAGTTCACATTCCCACCAGCCCTGTTTGATGTTCCTTTGCCTGCACATCTGTGACAGCATCTATTGTATTTTTCTTGTGTGTATTGTTGGTAATGATCATTCTAAATTGAGATGGAATCTCAAGTGTTTTGATTTGCATTTCCTTTATGGCCAGAGAGTTTAAAGATTTCTTTATATGATTACTGGCCAATTTTATGTTTTCTGAGAAGTCTCTACTTATCTTGTTTGCCCATTTGTTAATTGGGTTGTTAATTCTTTGCTAGTATAATTTATTGAGCTCTTTGTATATCCTGATGTATAGCTGGTAAAGATCTCTCCTTCCTTGGGCTTTTATTAGCTTGCTAATGGTGTCCTTTGCCATGCAGAAACTTCTTAGTTTGGCACAATCCCATTTGTTAATTCTCTCTTTGAGTCCAGGCATTATTGATAGGGAACTCTATATTCCTGTTCAGCAGGAGCCTAGGATAGCAAGGCTTATACTCTTGGAACACTCCTTTTTAGATTTCAATCCTAGTGATGGACAGGTATGGTTGCCCTCATTTTACAGGGAGCAAGTTCAAAACCTAACATTTCCCTGATTCTTTAAGCCACATATCTAGTCAAATGACAGTATAGAAAATAGATTATTGTATAGTCTCAAGATAGGTTATCCAAGTGGCCTTCTTTTTTCACATTTCTTCCTTACCTCTGTACGTCTGGTGTACAATATGATGGTTACTGACCACATGGAGTTCCTAAGCACTGTAACTTGCAGTTTGTTGTATTGGTTTTGCTGTAAAGACAATGAGAACCCTGGAGTTGGAACACTACATAAAAAGCAATTGGAGGAGCTACTTTTATGTTTGCTTTTCCAGTCCTGGGGCTTAAACTCAGGGCTTGGACACTGTACCTGGGGGTCTTTTGCTCAAGGCTAACCAGCACTCTACCACTTAAGCCACAGCATTACTTCCAGTTTTCTGTTTAAGTGGCACTGAGGAATCAAACTCAGGCCTTCATAAATGTTAGGCAAGCACACTACCTCTAAGCCACATTCCAATCCCTTGGGTTATCTTTTAAATGCCAATTTTATCATGAGTTTCCTACTGTCTTGCTCATTCTGGCTTTGTACTGTGATCCTCAGATCTCAGCTTCCTGAATACCTAGGATTACAAGCATGAGTTACTGGGGGCAAAAGGTGATTTTTAACCTACTTTTAATTTTACTCATTGATGGAAGAGCTGATTAGGTAACACGAAGTAAGGAGAAAGGCAGAGGCAAAAGCAAAAGTAGTGGATACTAGAAAAGGAAAGAAAAGTAGTACAAAAATTGGCAAAATGAAGTAAAAGTTGCAATTTAGTTAACAGCAGAAGACCAATGTTCCTTTTTTATTTTACAAACATACATTGGTTACATACTGGTACATTCTATTAACAGTAGTAGAATGGGGGACACACTTAAGCTCTCAGCATCCTTATTTACATTTTATTATGAGGCCAACGCAGGAACAGTCTCATTTCAGGGAGGGAAAGAGAAAGTCAGGGTTCATAGAAATAACAAGTATTCAGAAAATTAAACTTCGGGACATAAGATGGTAGCATACTTAAATAAAAACTATCATTAAGAAAAAGATAAGGAGGCTGGGAATGTGGATTAGTGAGTGTTTGCCTATCATGCAAGAAGCCCTGGGTTCGATTCCTCAGTAGCACATACACAGAAAAAGCCAGAATTGATGCACTTTCTCAAGTAGAAGAGTGCTCGAGACAGTGCCCAGGCCTTGAGTTCAACCCCAGAACTGGCAAAGAGATAGCTAGCTTGCTACATTGGTAGGTAGGTAGGTAGGTAGATAGATTAGATAGATAGATAGATAGATAGATAGATAGATAGATAGATAGATAGATAGATAGATAGATAGATAGATAGATAGATAGATAGATAGATAGATAGATAGATAGATAGATAGATAGATAGATAGATAGATAGATAGATAGATAGATAGATAGATAGATAGATAGATAGATGATAGATAGATAGATAGATAGATAGATAGATAGATAGATAGATAGATAGATAGATAGATAGATAGATAGATAGATAGATAGATAGATAGATAGATGATAGATGAATCTGGTCTTGTATGTCAGGAGGAAATAAGTCATGAGTCCTTCTGCAGTGTGCCAGGCCACCAGCATCACCTTCACACAACCACAGAGCAGGAAGACTGTCTCTGTCCCACTTCTCAAGCAGCTGAAGGCCCTAGAGCCAAGAGGGCCAAGACAGGTTCTAACTCAGGTGATTGGAGACAGTAGAGAAAGGGCCCTGCCTCTTCTTGGACTGGAGATTTGCATTAATGATGTGGAAAATGAAGGAAGGAGAATGGACTGGCAGAGGTAGAAGGGCCTTCAGATGGAGAGTCAAAAACCCACCCCCTAAGAACAGAGAGCAGGGTTTTTCTACTCTTTTTCTCCCTGCTCCCTCACTGAACTGGCTCTCTATTGTTAACCTAAAGATAGCCTGAGAATCCCTTCACCTGAGGGAGGAAGGTTAATTAGTCATTGTTTGTAGAAGCTGAGAAAAGCCTGACCCTAACAAATGTTTGAGGTTTCCCCCCATTGCTGGCTTTGCCTAGAATGAATGAAGTGGATTTGCAGCTCACTTCCCTGTTGAGTGTGTACATTTTGCCTCCTAATTCTGCAGGCCTTGGTCTCTTCACCTAGCCTGGCTTTTGCAACTATTTGCTGTCCTTCAAATACAGTGTTAAAATGGGAAACACAGGAAGCTCTTGAACATCTGACCTTTCAGAAGTGGAAATCAGAGTGTCATAGACTTTCCAGCTCTGGCTGGATTCACCCTGTGAGCCTCAGACCTCAGCCTCCTGAGCTAGGGTGGCGGGCGTGAGCTACTGGTGCTCTGCTAGGTTCACAATTGTAATGATACTGACAATACAAGTCAACTCCTTATCACAAAGGGCTTAGGGAGCATTTAAGCCTTTCAACATTGGACCTTTCAGAACCCTGTAGGACACAAGGTTATAATGGTAGAGTCTGAGAGGCTGGGCATATGGATCTGCTACACTTGAACCTTGAGCTCTGACTCCAATTCTGGTGTACATTAGCATTCATTTTCCAGAAAATGTTCTTATAATTAGCAAATAGGAAAAATACTTTGATTAACCCTCACTCTTTTTCCAGTTGAGTGTCTCAAACTGAAGCCTGGGCACTGTCCCTGAGCCCTTCAGCTGAAGGTAAACACTCTACCACTTGAGCCACAGGACCACATGGAGTCTTTTGGTCATTCAGTGGAGGTAAGAGTTTGACAGGCTTTCCTTCCCTAGGCTGTCTTTGAACTGTGGTCTTCAGATCTCAGCCTCCTGAGAAGCTCGGGTTCTAGGTGTCAGCCAATGGCATCTGGCCTATTGTTTTTTGCCAGTCCTGGGGCTTGAATTAGGGCCTTGGTACTGTCTCTGAGCTTCTTTTTCTCAAGCCTTAATGCTCTACCACTTGAGCCACTCCACAGTTCCTGTCTTTTACTGAGTATGTGGCACTGAGGATTCAAACCCTGGCATTCATGCATGCTGAGGAAGCTTTCTACCACTAAGCCACATTCTCAGCCCCACCCTTACAATTTTATCCCTCAACTTGCCTATCCTCAAGAAAAGGCTTCTGAGTATAAATCATCTAAAGAAATCCCTATAGAAAGTTGTCCAAAGATAAATAAGACAAAGCTCATACTTGGGAGAGACTAAACATGTGAAGACTGTGACAAATGCCTCCATTTAATTATGTATCATGTTTCAACAGTTAATAAAATATTAATGAAAAATGAATCAATGTCCTAAATTATTGCTTATGATTTTAAAATATATGTACAATGCATAATAAATATTATGTGTATAATAATACTAAATACAATATACAATAAAATGAATAAAATAAAAATAAAATAAATACAAAATTAGTAATAATCATAATGTATAAAAAACATGCATATGTACATATATATCATATATTACACATGTATATAAATATTTTTTCCATTGCAGGGCCTTAATACAGGCCCTGGTAACTCTAGCTTGAATTTCTTTTCCTCAGGTACGGTGAGCTTCCCCTTCACAAATGGTGTAAAAGAGACACCCGGACGGTGAGCTCAAATCCCATCAATGGCAGAAATACAGGCCTCAGTTCCAAGACAGTGACTTAAATTTTGTAATGGAAGCAGTTATGTTTATTCAGTTCCACGCTGAATATTAAAAAATGTCAGTATAGAATTTTGTACAACTATTCAGACATCCGTCCCTTACCCCAAAAGCGCTTCTTTGAGCACTACATTACTTTTGTAAGTTTTTTTTGTAGAAATGTTGTACAGAGGGGTTACATTTACATGAGCAAAGTAATGAGTACATTTCCTATTGAGCATTGTTGCCTTCCCCTTTGCTCTCCCCCTACCATCCCTCCCTTTCCATCTCCACATCTACCTCTCCCTGCTGAGCTCATTGACTTAATTAATTTTTCGCTTGTCATGGGGTTTGAACTCAAGTAGTGGCAACTCTGCACCTTCCCTCACATTGTTTCGGATTTATCAAGACCCTGAGTTCAAATCCCAGGCTCGGCGGGGCTGGGGAGGTGGGTCAGTGGTAGAGCGCTTGCCTTGCATGCATGAGGCCCTGGGTTCGATTCCCCAGCACCACATAAGCAAAAAGAAAAAAGCCGGAAGTGGTGCTGTGGCTCAAGTGGTAGAGCGCTAGAGTTCAGGCCCCACGACCGGACCCCCCCAAAAAAAATCCCAGGCTCGGAAGAAAAACTGGCAGAAACTCCAAACCCAGGATCTTTATTTTTTTAATTTAGTAAATTAATTAATTAATTTTGCCAACCATAGGGCCTGAGCTCAGGTCGTAGCAACTCTGCCTCAGCTGCGATCTCCGTAGACTGGGGTGCAGCCTCTGGACCCATAGCAGATCCTGGGATCCTAAGCCCAGAGGGCTTGGAGGAAGAAAAAAAAGCGGGACAGCACAAAAAATGGTGAGCTTTAGAGGGCTGGGGAGTTTTACGATTTTTTTCTTTGCACGGTGACCATCCTGGGTCTGTATGACACGGTTGTAAAGTGGACCTGACCTCCCATTGCTGATGGCTGGCAGACTATCAGGGAAGCCATAAGCCAACAATGTCAACATAGGCCCTGGGTTCAAATTCTGGTCCTGACAACTACCAATGGCAGGAGATCACAAGAGACTCATACCTATGCATAAGAATACTGATTGAAAGAGTAGTTCGTGCATTTGTCTAGTCTAAAAGTAGATGCAATAATCCTAGGATGCTGATTGACCTTAATTAATAGTTTATTAAGCATGAAAAGAATAATATTTCAATGGCGATATAATCAATACCGAAGAGTTGGTAGGAAGGTAGTAGATGTCATTCAATCATAGACATTTCTGGCACTTTTTACCAACATATATTTATTTGTATACCACCGTCTGCCTATCTCAGCACATAGGAACCAACTGACAGCTTCATTGGCTAGAGGCTGCTGTGCTCACACTCACCCATTCATGAATTGGGCCTTCTAGGCCCTGAGTTCAGATCCCAGCACTGCCAAAAATTTAATCTTGGATTAAGAGACCGAGTGTGACACATGATTTCCTTTTGTGGGAGAGTCCTGGGTGTCAGGCATGATGGAGAACACATCTACAAATCTAGTTGCTATGTGACAGGATGTAAACAAAGTAATAAATGGTATAGGTGCCATCAAGTCAATAAAATAAACAATTTATAAATGAATAAAACAAGAAATAAAATGAATAACCACACCAAACACGATATGGACTGAACATCTGTATGGAAGTATAAATCGTACCACACCAAACATGATATGTACTGAATATCAGTATAGAAGTATAAATCCTACCTTTAAAATGTATATAAGAAGTAGGTTTTCCACGCCTGAGGCTTGAATTCAGCCCCTCTATGAGTAGGCAATGGCGGGAAATCCTGAGAAATTGTTTCTGGACCAGAAAGAGTCATGGAATACGATCGAGCTCATCCTTGAATGAGTATTTCATGCAGGATGTGAGTAGAAAATGATAGGCAGAACTCATGTGGTATTGATTATTTGTAAAGAAGTGTCGATTAAGCATGACAATAATCATCACATTCACGAAATGGAAGCATCTGGAAAGATCCAAGAATCAGTAGACACATGGTAGATTTTCCATCAGAGGTCACCGTCTCCCCTGCTCGATACAAATATGTACTTATTTGCATACTACCTTCAGCTTATGAATGGATGACGGCTGTGTGCTGACCCCTCACCCCCACACCTGGGGGCTCCATCTCAGGTCCTGGGAATGGCTTTGCTCCTTAGTGATTCACAGGCTGGTGTGCTCACATGGACCCATTTGCCAATTGGGCCTGCTAAGCCCCAAGTTCAGATCCCAGCACTGCCAAAAGATTCATCCTGATGTCAGAAGCCAATTGTTGCACCTGTTTTCCTTTCCTGTGCAAGTCCTGGTTCTCAGCTGGGATGGAGAATGCATGGGACACCCTGTGGCCATGAGAATAGATTGTCATCCATGTCAGCCCAGTTATATCTGTCATCATATACTCAAGAAAATATGCAATACATCAATGAATAGCCTTCAAAATAGAATAACTACATGAAATGCACAATGCAGTGTCGCTACCACCTCGACCAGCAAGGAAGACGCGACACCGGACTCTTCTCTCTGCAGTTTATTCAGAACCTTTGAGTAATCTTCTGACCCCAACCCGGGGGAGAATTCCCCATAGCCTTAAGTACCCACTGGGTAGCCAACCCTGATACGCCACGTGGGAACCACCAATAGGTTCAGGTGCGCAGAAACAAGCCAGATTCTTTGCCTTAGCCATATAAGGTGTTGTTTACCACGAGAGCACTCGCCATCGGAAAGGCGGAGGGCGGAAGCCGGCGCCATCTTCCAGGTGCAGCCTCTGGCAGCTCTCTACAGTTCCCCCTTTTTTGTTTAAAGAACACAGATGAGAACAGAGGTCTGATCCCGGTTGTACAATGCAAGGACTGCATACAAGCCTTCTCCCAGAGGGTACCTTCTCTAGGGATGACTCAGCCTGTCCATTGATTCGTTTTTCACAAGGACGGGAAAAGGCGAATCGAACCCGTGTGCAATCAAACATGCTCTCCTCAAGGGCAAAACTCATGCCTCTCGACTGCAGTACTTTGGCTTTGCAATCTGTGTTCATTGTTTTAGGGTGGCAAGCCACGCTTGGGGGGACTGACCTGCTCCACTGACTGTAAAGGCTTGGGTAATCATGGCTGCACTGCGATGCTGAGAACCTCTAATTTGGCAAATGCACCACAGTCATACCAAGGAGGCTAACACCAGAAGGCCTGTCAGGGCTCCTAAACCCTCCCATTCCTTAAGATGATTCATAGCAGTGGAGATCCATGAAGATAACCCTTCCGCCATTCCGGCATCCACTCAGGTCGAGTTCACCATGACGATGGCAACCCTGAGCTGTTCCATCAGGCTGTCGAACTCCCCAGTTCAATTACCTAAAAGATAACTAGACAACTGTTTAGACAAATTTGCAGCGTTTTTTAAATAGGTTTTTTCCTGGGCCTGAACTCTGGGCCTGGGCGTTGTCCCTCAGCTCTTCAGCTCAAGGCCAGCGCTCTACCACTTGAGCTACAGCGCCACTTCTGGCTTTTTTCTCTTCTTTTTGCTTATATGGTACTGGGGAATCGAACCCAGGGCCTCATGAATGCAGAGGAAGTGCTCTACCACTGAGCCACCTTCCCAGCCCCTCTCCTTAAGATGATTGGGTCATAGCATTAGGAGCATCCTCAGGCACAGGCACCCAATGAGGCATGCGGGTAACTAAAGCATATTTAAACTTTGAGGCATTCCAGCATTGGTTTACTGCACGAGGTAAGTTCTTCCATACTCACAATGAACAAAAATGGGGGATACACGCACACAGAGGTAGCCCTGTGAGTAATAGAAGATTTAGGTTTAACACTTTGGCCGCCGCAACCCGTAGCAGTTGCCACAACACCAGTCACGGTACCAGAACCCGAAGAGGCTGTAATCAAGGAAATAGTTATGTATCATGTCGTATGGGCATCGGTCTCGGGAACACAGACAGGGTTCCCCATCTCGGTACTGGTCTTCCCGGTTGCACCATCGCAAGGATGAGCAGGAGGACCATCACCCCCCGCATCTCGTGCCTCTTCACACTGGGCTTTTCTAGTGAGGCGTTCAGGCACCCACACCGGATCTTGTTGGTCCTGAGGAAAAACACAAACAGAGCCTCGTGCCCATGTCAGTACAGGATCGGGCCCACGCCAGAGCCCTGTCAAGACATCCTTCCATTTTACCATACCTTTTGCTGGGCCATAAGGTTCATTATGTCTATCTGCTGCGGATTGACTCTGAGCATCCAAATTTAAAAAATTAATAGTAAATAAAGCAAGAGAAAGTCTTTCCTTTGGGGTACGGCCATGGCCAATTCCCCCCTTTTGTTTTTGTAGGCACTCTTTTATCGTGCGGTGAGCACGTTCCACAATGCCTTGGCCTTGGGGATTGTAGGGCAAACCATGTATAAGTTGCACCTCCATTTGATGACAAAAGGAGGCAAACTGTTGTCCTGTGTACACAGGTCCATTGTCAGTCTTAAGTTGATAAGGTTTTCCCCAGGCTGCCCAGGCCTCCAAACAATGGGCAATAACATTGCGTGCCTTTTCTCCAGCCGAGGGCGTGGCATGTATAACACTTGAACAGGTGTCCACAGACACATGTACATATTTTTGGTGTCCAAACTCAGAGATGTGAGTTACATCCATCTGCCAAACTTTTAGCGGGAGCAAACCCCGGGGATTAACCCCAACACTAGGCGGATGCTGATAAATTACACATCAAGGACAGTCTAATATCACCTGTCTCACATCGGCTCGAGAAATTTGAAATTTTTGTTGTAGTGCTTTTGCATTAACATGAAATGTTTTATGAAAGGTTTTGGCTCTGTCTAAGACAGAGCTAATAAATACCCATTCTTGTCTGGTCCATTGATCCACTACATCATTTCCTTTGCCCAGGGGTCCTGGCAGGCCCGTATGAGCCCGAATATGCAAGGGATAAAAGCATGATTTTCTCTGCCAAATCAACTGTTGTAATTGTTGAAACAATGGACCAACCGGACTGGAACTCTTAATAGGTCCGGCAACCTCTAAAACCTTGAGAGCATTAATAACATAAGCAGAATCAGATATTAAATTAAAAGAAAACGGGCATGCTTCAAAAACTTTTTGTTTTTTTTTTTTTTTTTGTCGGTCATGGGGCTTGAACTCTGGGCCTGGGCGCTGTCCCTCAGCTCTCCAGCTCAAGGCGAGCGCTCTACCACTTGAGCTACAGCGCCACTTCCGGTTTTCTGGTGGTTTATTGGAGATAGGAGTCTCCTGCCCGGGCTGGCTTTGAACCGCGATCCTCAGATCTCAGCCTCCTGAGTAGCTAGGATTACAGGCGTGAGCCACCAGCGCCCGGCTTCAAAAACTTTTATAACAATTTTCAACTCTACCATCTGAGGAGCACCGGGCTGAAACTGGTGTTGTACCGGTCGTTGTGCCTCAACCATGTATACACCACATCCCGTTCTTGAGCCATCAGTAAATACATTAGGGGCACTTACAATAGGTTGAGAAGTCGTTACCTTAGGAAAGATAATTGGGTGTTCCTTGAAAAACCCCAAAAGGGGATGTTTTGGAAAGTGGTTGTCTATTTGTCCAGTAAAGCTACATTGTAAAATAGCCCAATCATCTATAGTAGCACACAAAGTTTGAACTTGATGGCTGGTGTAAGGAACTATAATGGTAGACGGGGCAATTCCAAAATACTGTAAGCATTGTTGAATTCCAGAGAGTGCAACACCAGCCACAGCAGTAGGGTAATATTCAATGGACTTGGCCGGTGATATTTTCGGGTGAATCCAAAACAACGGGCCTTCTTGCCACAACAACCCAGTAGGTTGAGACAAGGTAGGGAGTATACACAGGGTAATACTCTTGTCTTCCTGTATTCTCTGTAAGCAGGCATTTTGTAATCTCTCTTCTATCTTATGTAAAGTCTCTCTTGCCTCTTTGGTTAACTGTCTAGGAGAATCCAAAGCAGAGTCTCCTTGTAATATAGCATAAAGGGGTCTCAACTCATAATTTGGTAGCTTTAAATAGCTTCTAACCCAATTAATATCTCCTAACAATTTTTGAAAATCATTTAAGGTTTTTAGATTATCTTTTCTCAACTCTACCTTTTGTGGAGTAACGCAATTTTTACATATTTTCGCTCCTAAGTAATCTATAACCTGGTCCTGCTGTACCTTTTCAGGAGCTATAAACAGTCCTCTGTACTTTAGCATCTCAATCAAATCCACATACGCCTTTTCCAGCATATGTTTACTCTTTGCTGTTAGTAAAATATCATCCATATAATGAATGCATCTTAATTTGGGATATTTTTGTCTAAGAGGGGCAAGAGTTTCATCCACATAAAGTTGGCACATAGTAGGACTATTGGCCATCCCCTGAGGCAAAACTACCCACTCATATCTTTTATCTGGCTCCTCATGATTGCAGGAGGGAATAGTAAAAACAAACCTCACACTGTCTTGATCATGTAGGGGAATGGAAAAAAAACAATCCTTTATATCAATCACAATAATGGGCCAAAAGGCCGGCAGGGAAGAAAGCAAAGGTAGGCCTCGTTGTACGGGGCCCATAATTTGCATCTGGTTATTGATGGCTCATAAATCGTGTAACAAACGCCATTTTCCAGACTTCTTTTTAATAACAAAAATGGGTGTATTCCACGGGGATACTGATGGTTTAATGTGTCCTTGGGTTAACTGTTCCTGTACTAATGTCCTGGCAGCAGTTAATTTTTCAGAGGAAAGTGGCCACTGAGGCACCCACACCGGCTCCTCCATTTTCCAGGATATGGGGATCCCTCCCCCAGTGGCCCCTAGGAAAAACCCAAGCCCTGCCTGTGGTTTCTCTGGTACACTTTAATAGGCTCCTTGTTCCCTCGTAGAAATTTACCTAGTCCAAAACTGGGGTGATAACCCATACGCACCATCATGTCCTGTGATGCAGGGGAATAGTCATTACTTAATTTAAATCCCATTTCTTTCATAAGGTCTCTGCCCCATAAGGAAACCGGGAGCTCTAACACATAAGGCTGTATTATACCGGAATGTCCTTCTTCATCACTCCAGTGCAGCTGTCTCACACTCATGTCAGGGGCCTTAGCATATCCCAGACCTTGTAAGGTTTGGGAGGACGCTTGTACAGGCCATCCTGATGGCCAATCTTTTCTGGCAATAATGCTCCTGTATGCCCCAGTATCCAAAAGGCCCAAAACTTTCTTATTATCAACATTGAGTTCAAGAACTGGTCTTTGGTCCAAATCAAGAGACAGGAATGTTAAGTCTGTTCCCGTGGATCCAAAACCCCCTTTTCCTCTTAGCTTGGGCTGAGCCGCAAAATGGTCATGTAAACTGGGTAAAATCAAAAGCTGAGCAATTCTATCTCCTGGGGAGATGGCTAAAATTCCTTTAGGAGATTCAACCATAATCTTTACAATTCCAGTATAGTCTGGGTCAATCACACCAGGATGCACCTTAAGGCCCCGCAGAATTGTGGATGACCTCCCTATCAACAATCCCACCGTGCCAGGCTCAAGGGGTCCTTGGAAGTCTGTGTCAACTAACTGGACCCCCATTCGGGGAGTTAATACGAGTCTGGTGGTGGCACGGAGGTCCAGTCCTGCTGAGCCCGCAGTGGCTCTCCGCGGTCCTTGGGGTGGCAGAGGGTCGGCCACTGTTCTGGGTAGTAGCTCCTGTCCTGGTTCTTGACTGCCCCATATATTTGCGGGCCCTGAGGGCGGGGGCCCTGCTGCCCGTTTTTTGAATGGGCCTGCGTTAAGGTTCGACCGTTGATGTCTTTCACAGATCGGCATTCAACTGCCCAGTGCTTCCCCCTTTTACATCTAGGGCACAGCCCAGGCTGCTTAGGCTGTTGTCCCTTTCCTGTTTCTATCACACTTCCTCTTTCAGGGCAATTACGCTTTATGTGTCCCATCTTGCCACATCTAAAGCACGCACCTGAGCCTCCCCCTTTCTTCTGGGTTAATTGCACCACAGCAGCAGCTAATCCAGCATTAGTTAGTGGTCTGCCCAGCTCTCTGCAAACTTTCATCCATGCTTCTAGTCCCCTATTCTTATATGGGGTTATGGCGGCTCTGCATTCCTTAGTGCACTGCTTGTAAACAAGCTGTTTAATTAATGGCATGGCTGCGTCTGGGTCACCAAAAATTCTGCCAGCGGCCTCGACCATATAGGCAACAAAGTCCGAAAACGGCTCCATAGAGCCCTGCAGGATTTTGGTGAGATTGCCACTCACCTCGCCTTTATTTGGTAAGGCCTTCCATGCCTTTATGCCAATTTTATTGATTTGTTCATAAACTTGAACCGGGTAGCCTATCTGCTGATTGGCGAATCTCCCCTGTCCAAGCAGCATATCTCTGTCCCAAGCTGGGTTTCCCCCAGCCTGATTGGCCGCAACCTCTTCACTAGCAAATTCAATCAAAAAGGCCTTCCAATCTAAATACTGACCTGGGCTCAAACAAGCTCGTGCGAGCCCACTCCAATCACCGGGTGTCATGCAATGTCTGTTTAGGGCCTCCACCTGGGCTACAGTAAAGGAGGCTGTGATTCCGTATGTCCGCACAGACTCAGCTAAAGATTTATAACCTTAAAATCTAAGGGTTCATGATACCGCTGTCCCTGTGGATCCTGAAATATTGGGCAGGCTAGATGTAACTCGGTTCTGACCGCTTTCCACACGCCTGGGCTGAAAGAACAGCCGGGGCTGCCACTTCCGGGGTCCTCCGCATAGAGCGGAGGGGCCAAAGGTGTGGGGCGGTGCACGGAGGGCGTGCATTCGTCTTTATCTGGGTCATCTCTCTCCTTCCCTTTCCTCCTCTTTCTTATCTTTGTTTTTTCTATTTGTTCTATGAGTGATTGTAGTTCCTCTGAGTCTGTAGACTCAGAGGTCTCTAGTTCGGCAAAATCGGGGTATAACCCCCCCCCATCTCCTCCTTTTCGCTGTCTGCCCTTTCCGATCTTTCTTCCTGCAGCATTTCTAGGGCGGCCTGACCATTCTCTACCGCCTCACTGCAACGCTAGTCCTCGAGACAGCCTCTTATCAGTTTCCATATTGGTCTCACTCCGCTCTTAAGCATTCCTTCTTCAGAGGCAAAATCTAGGTCCCTCCCTAGTTTCTCCCAAGAGGCCACCGTGAGGCTTCCGGAGACAGTGAACCACGGGGCAACGATGTCACATTCATTCAAAAATCTTTCTAAAGTATTCTTTTTTATTTTTAACTTTTTTGAGTGCAGTAGCTCATTGAGAGCCAAAAGAATTGGGTGCGAAGAAGAAGCGCCCATGTTTTAAACATTTAAAGCTGGTAAACAAACTTTTACTTTCACTTTTGGCTACTCTATTGACTAGCCCCGGGTTCTCGCTCTTTCCCTATCTTACAGAGAAGAGCAAAAATCCCCCCCCCCGCTCCTGTCGCGGATTCCCCTTTTACCTGGGAACTTACCAGTGCACCACCTTGACGGCAGAGAGTTCTGAGTCCTCGTTGGGGTTATGGCTGAGTCCCTGTACGGGCCACCACGTGTCGCTACCGCCTCGACCAGCAAGGAAGACGCGACACCGGACTCTTCTCTCTGCAGTTTATTCAGAACCTTTGAGTAATCTTCTGACCCCAACCCCTGGGAGAATTCCCCACAGCCTTAAGTACCCGCTGGGTAGCCAACCCTGATACGCCACGTGGGAACCACCAATAGGTTCAGGTGCGCGGAAGCAAGCCAGATTCTTTGCCTTAGCCATATAAGGAGTTGTTTACCAAGAGAGCACTCGCCATCGGGAAGGCGGAGGGCGGAAGCCGGCGCCATCTTCCAGGTGCGGCCTCTAGCAGCTCTCTACAATGCAGTCCACACACGGATGTGAAAAGGCATCCCATGTTTCAATGATGCATTGAGGACTATTGTGGCCACCCTGGGGATCAATCTCTGTTCCTCGGAATGGCCCAGCTCCTTAGTGGCTCACAGGCTGATGTACTCACGTGGACCCATTGGGCAGTTGGGGCTCCTAAGTCCTGAGTTCTTATTCCAGCACTGCCAACAATTCACCCTGATGTGAGAAGCCAGTAGTTGCACCTGTTTTACTGTGCTGTGCAAGCCTAGGTCTCAGCTAGGATGACGAATGCATAGGCAACTCTAAACTCAGGGGAATAGGCTATCATCTAGGTCACCACAGTTATATCTGTCATCCTATACTCAACAAAATACACAATACATTAATGAATAAGACACAAAATAAAGAGAATGACTATACTTTACTCAAGTTGCTGCCCACCCATATATGGAAATATAGATCCTCTGTTTAAAATTTGAATTTATGACTATATTGGCCGCCACCAGGGCTTGATCTCAGGTCCTGGGAACAGCCTAGCTCCTTAGTGGCTCACAGGCTGGTGCGTTCACCATGACCCATTCAACAATTGGGCCTGCTAGGCCTTGAGTTCAAATCCCAGCACTGCCAAAAGAATCACCTTGATGTGAGAAGCCAATCGACCCACCTGTTTTACTGTCCTGTGAAAGTCCTGGTCTCAGCAAAGATGGAGAATGCTATATAGGCAACTCTATAGCCATGGAAATAGGTTGTCATTCATGCCAGTACAGTTATATTGGTCACCATGCTCAATAAAATACACAATATATCCATGAATAAGACACCAAATAAAAAGAATAACTACACTGAATGCAAGATGCATACCATATCTGTAGGTAAAGAGCGATCCTATGTTTAAAAAAGGTGGGCTTGTTATTTTGTCCAGTGCTAAGGATTCAAATTAGGCCCTGGACCAGGCCTGACATTGTAGTCTTCAAAGATGGTGAGCTTCCTCTTCCCTCACAGTACAACAGAGCTACCCAGACCTCAGTTCAAATCCCAGCACTGACAAAAGTTTCATTCTGTTGTCAGAAGCCAGTCGTTGCACATGTTTTCCTGTCCTGTGAAGGTCCCGGGTCTCAACTAGGATGGAGAATGCATAGGCAACCCTATAACCATGGGAACAGATTTTCATCCATGTCAGCAGTTGTACCTGTCACCATACTCTGTAAAACACAAAATACCTCCATGAATTAAACACAAAATAAGGAGAAGTGCACCGAATGCAAGATGCTGTGCACACATGTGTGTAAATATAAATCCTATGTTTAAATAATGAATTTATGACTATCATGGCCCACCCTGGGGACCAATGTCAGATCCTGGGAATGGCCTAACTGCTTAGTTGCTCACAGGCTGGTGTGTTCACCTTGAACTGTTTGCCAATTGCTCCTGCTATGCCCTGAGTTCAGATCCCAGCACTACCAACAATTGGATCATGCAGTAAGAAGCCGAATGTGAAACTTTGTTCCCTTTTCTCTGGGAGTCCTGGGTGTCAGGCATGACAGAGAACATGTCTACAAATCTAGATGCCATGTGATAAGATGTCATCAATGTAATAAATGGAATGGGTGTCATAATAGTAAAAATCAATGGTAAATAAATGAATAAAACAAATACAAGGAACAACCACACCAAACGTGTATGGACTGAACATCCATAGGTAAGTACAAATACAGTCTTTACAATGTATATAAATAGTATGTTTTCCAGGGCTGGGGCTTGAATTCAAGTCTAGAGTTCAGGCCTGACTTTCTTATCTTCAAGTACTGGGAGCTTCCCCTTCTTCCACAATGCTGTAAATTTACCCAGAACCTGAGTTCAAATCCAAAGCCTGACCGAATAAATGAGGTGAATTTGCTCTGCAGGGGGCTTGAACTCAGGTTGTGACAACTCTGCCTCAGCTTTGATCATCCTATGCTGGAGTGTAGCCACTGGACCCACAGTTGATCCTGGGATCCTAGACCCCCAGGCCTTGTGTGAAAAAAAATTCACAGAAAAAATGCGGCAAGATGGTCTTTTTACATTTTCTTCCTTTGCACGGTGACCCTCCTGGGTCTGAATGACACTGCTGCAAAGGGTACTTCACCTTGCATTGCTGAAGATTGGTGGACTATTGGGGAAGCCATAGGCCCACGCAGCAATGTAGGCCCTGATTTCGAAACCCCGTCCTGAAACCAACCAGTGGCAGGAGATACTGAGACTCGTTCCCATCCATAGGAATAACAATGGAATGCTATCAATGTCACCGTTGAATGAGTTGATCGTGAATGATGCGCAGGAGACTGAGCATGATTTCAGGAGACTGATTTTATTTAGTATTTATGAAGCCTTAAAAGAATAGTATTACTTACAGGAATGCGATAATTTCAGGACACTGATTGATTTACTTATTAGTTTGTTAAGGATGAAAACAATCACATTAATTACATGGAGGCATAATAAATACCTAAGAATTGGTAGGAATGTAGTCTATATAACAGTATAATAGATAGACATCTCTAGCACTCTATAAAGATATATATTTATTAGCATACTACCATCTGCGTGTCAATCTGTTCTTGTTTTGTCAACACCTGGGGCTCGATCTCAGGTGCTGGGAACTGTGTGTCAGCTCATTTTGCCCCAGAATGGCATGCAGACACTCACCCATCCCTGAACTTGGCCTTGCAGGCTGTGAATTCAGATGCCAGCACTCCCAAAAATGAATTGTGGAGTAAGAAGCTGATGGTGACACAGGTTTTCCTTTTCTGTGAAAGTCCTGGGTGTCAGGTATGAAGTGAAAAACATATGCAGACCTATATCCTATGTAATCAATGTAATCACTCTTCTATGTCTCATAATAGGCAATAAAATAAACAGTCAAGACATGAATAAAACAAAAAGTAAGGTGAATAACTACACTGAACGCAATATGTAGTCAACATATGTATATAAAGATAAATCATATATTTAACATATACACAAATTTCAGGCCTAAGGAACAGACTTGAATTTCTTGACTTCAAGGAGGCAAGTTTCCCCTTTCCACACTGTGCAACAGTGTTACCCAGACCATGAGTTCAAATCCCAGGCCTGGCAGAAAAAATGGCACCTTTATGCTATGTGACGCCCAGTTCTTAGGTATTCCATTATGCCTCCATTTAATGAATGTAATAGTTTAAATGCATCATAAAGTATTAATTAAAATTGATCAGTGTTCTATAATATAATTGTGTGTAATTTTACCCTAGAATCATTCAAGAACTGCCCATTTAATCATGACATACATCACATTCCATTGGTAATCATATGAATAGGAATGAGTTTCTTAGGATCTCCTGCCATTTGGAAGTTGGATTCAAACTGTGGGCTACAGCTCCCACCTCTTCAACCCGACGGTAGGGAACTCAACGGTCTGTCCAAGAACATCAGAAAGACCAATGATTAGTCAGGCTCCAGTGGCTCTCAGCAGTCCTCCTTGATACTTACAAGGCTGTGATAGGAGGATCATGGTCAAAGTCATCCTAGGCAGGAAAGTCGTTGAGACCCCTGTCCAATTACAAGTGCCAACAAAGCCAGAAGTAGAGCCGTATGGCTCCAGTGGTAGAGGGCTAGCCTTGAGCAAAAGCAGCTCATGGACTGTGTCCAGATCCTGAGTTCAAGGACCGGGACTGGCAACATACAGACATACACAACAATCTGTGCAGCCATCTGGCTAAAGCAGATCATCCTCTTTTCCCCAACTGGATTGGACAGAGTTTCCTGGGAAAGGAGCTGCTGTTATCTTGACTCCATCCATTTGCCTGCATCACAGGATTCCGGCCACACCCCTATTCCGGAATGGTTCTTTTTGACCAACGGGATACAAGAATGGTGGGCACGCCCACATTCCATGTTGCCTGGTAGCACCTGGATACTCTCTGCTGGTTGACACCACTAGCAACAGTTGAAGAAGGTAGAGGTGGCTGAGTGGTGATCAAGAGACTCGAGGCCTAGGAGGAGAGGCCTTGCTCAGCCCCACCACATGCTTGGCCGGGCCCCAGCCCCCTCCCCTCTTTCCCTCTGGAGCAGCGTTTCAAACCTGGTGCTGCTGGCTCGGACATGAGGTGCCTCTTGGAGTCCTCAGGTAATGGTGCATCACCACCCGGTTTGCAGCCCTGACCTGGTCCTGACCCCCCTCTTCTCTGCTCCAGGCCTGAGTGTCCACCAAGGCTCTGCCATCATTGCTCGCCCCACCTGGGGCAGCCACCAACAGCTTCTCCTAGCAGCACATGTGAGTGGCTGCCTCACAGGACCTCACCCTGCGATCCCATTCCCCCCCCACAGACCTATACCTGCGCCTCCCCCATGTCCAACAGTCCAGCCAGGACTCTGCCACAAATGCACCCCAGGGGTGAAGGTGTGTGTTGGCCCGACGATCCCACCCCCATGGCTAGTGGCCAGTGTCCCAGGAAACAGGGAGATACAGGGTTGAATGAGGAGTGGGCACTACAGAGCTCCTGGCCTGGAGCTGTGGGAGCCACACAGCAGCACATCTGCACCCTTTCTCTCCCCGGTGGGAACCTGGTGGCTTTAGTCTGAGTTGGGGAGAAGCATGTCCACACCTGCCTTCTGGAGTCTTTTCCTATTTTCTGGGGGTGGGGGTGTTGAATGCAGAAGATAGGCCCCGCTTGCTGTGTGAGCCCTTGTCTTCTGTGCTCAGTCACCCTTTCACCTGAAGAGGGTCTCAGAAAAGCCCGGTAGGGAGGTGAGGTTGCTGGGGGGTCATAGCAAAAGGTGAATATCTGGGAGCAGTACCCTCCCCCCACACATACACCCAGCCTGTCTTCCCCTCCTCCAGCTGGCAACAGTTCTTATGGAGTGATCACATTTCCCAGCTCTGCCATCTTCTGCTGGTACTCCTGGTCCATCTGGTCTCCAACAAACTCAGGAGAGGCACTGCTCTGAGTCTGTGTGTGTGTGTGTGTGTGTGTGTGTGTGTGTGTGTGTGTGTGTGTGTGTGTGTGTGTGTTTGTGTGTGTGTGACAGAAAGAAAGAAAAAACAGAGACACAGAGACAGAGACAGAGAGAGAAGGAGAGACAGAGAGACACAGAGACACAGAGAGAAAGACACAGAGAAAGACAGAGAGAGATCATCTTTCTCCTTGTATAGACTGACTGTGCTCAGGTGAGTGATCAGTTGGTAAATTGCAGGTGCTGCATGGACGAGTCTTCTGTCATCGGTCTGGATGGATGTGTGTGTGTGTGTGTGTGTGTGTGTGTGTGTGTGTGTGTGTGTATGTGTGTAGAAGTGGGGTGTAACAAGGAGGCTGGATGCTTTGTTAACTTCTACCTGCTATTTTTGGGGAGTGCATGGGCTTTGCAGGTGAGTTCTGGATGCCTGGAAGGGTGAGACGCTTGAAGGGGACTCAGCACTGTTTAATTACAAGAACAAGGGATCTCTGTGGCCTGGAGCTGTGTACTCCCTTGGGCCTGGTTGGTGGCTTGCCAGGGGGACAAAGATCATGGCCAGTACTTAGTAAGGATATGAGCCCTGCTAGTATGTAGAGCAACAGAGTAGGTCAGACTCTAGGTCTTCTCATCAGGATGTCTGATGGGAGAGGCCAACCCTATTTTAAGTCTTCAGCTGTGATCTTCAGATCTAAGCCTCCTGATTAGTAGGATTATAGGCATGAGCTCTGGCACTGGGCCTCTGGTTCTTTCTGGTATATTAGAGTTTGACCTCAAGGCCTTAGGCTTGCCAGTCATGTCTTCTACCATGAGAGCCAAGCTTTTCTGTCTTGGGCATTTCCGAGATGGAGACTTAATATGTGCTCAGGCTGGGCTGGATGGAGGTCCTCCTATCTGTGGCAGGCATGCGCCACCAGGCCTGGTCCCCTGTAGTTGGGATGGTAGACATGTGGAGCCATGCTCAGTCATTGGTTTATATGGATTGTCCCTAACTCAGTCCATGGCAGCCAATTCATGACCACAGGTGAAGCTCTGGGTTGGGCCTCGAACATAGGCCCTCAATCTCCTCATGGGACAGTTGTCAGGAAACAAGGGATTAATACAGAGGGCTCTCTGGAGCAGGGCCAGGCACAGAGGGAGCTGCTGTCAGATACGGTTCTCAGGAATTCTGTGAGCATATGACAGAAAGTTACCTGGAAAGGGCTATGATGGGGTCTGTTATTTATCGTGCAACAGGTGTGGGATTATGAAACAAAACATGGCTGTCTTTCTTCATTACCCTACCCACCTGAGGAAGGGGATCCTTTACTGTATTCAATTTTGCCCCTGGGGAAAACGAGGCATGGAGAATACGGGTGACCTACTCATGACATCCTGCTAACAGGAAGCTCAGCCTAACTTCTCTGCCATGCTCCCTAGGACAGTGGGTGCTATTCAGTCCACGTCTTGTGGTGCGAAGTCCACTTCTTGTCAGTCGTGGGGCTTGAACTCTGGGCCTGGGCGCTGTCCCAGAGCTCCTCAGCTCAAGGCTAGCATTCTACCACTTGAGTCACAACACCACTTTTGGTTTTCTGGTGGTTCTTTGGAGATAAGAGTTTCACAGATGTTCCTGTCCGGGCTGGCTATGAACCATGATCCTCATATCTCAGCCTCCTGTGTAGTTAGGGTTATAGTCCTGAGCCATCGGCACCTGGCTTAAGTGTAATTCTGACCCTCTCTCTCTCTCTCTCTCTCTCTCTCTCTCTCTCTCTCTCTCTCTCTCTCTCTCTCTCTCTCTCTCTCTCTCTCTCTCTCTCTCTCTCTCTCTCTCTCTCTCTCTCTCTGTCTCTCTCTCTCTGTCTCTGTCTCTGTCTCTCTCTCTCTCTCTCTCTCTCTCTCACACACACACACACACACACACACACACACAGAGGAACTTATTGAATGGGTGCTGGAGGAGGTGGTCCAGCATCCCCATGTTGCTGGAACCAAGGTGGCCTTCTCATTCTGGAGGTGGGCTGTGGGTTAGGAGCTCTCTCGCTCAGTCTGTTATATCAGCTTCATGAGGTAAGCCCCTCTGTGCACTGGCTAGACCATAAGGTTATTTATTTTCCATCTAGCCTTATTGGAATTAGTATTGTGTTCTACGTCCTTTTCTGGCAAAAATTTCTGGCCAAAATTATGATACAAATTTATGGAATGAAAATGTAATACCATCTTAAGAAAGTTATTTAGGGCTCTGGGAATGTGGCTTCATGGTACACTGATTGCCTAGCATGCATGAAACCCTGGGTTCAATTCCTCAGTACCACATAAACAGAAAAAGAAACACTGTAAGTGATGCCGTGCCTCAAGTGGTACAGTGTTAGCCTTGAGAGAAAAAAAACCTGAGGAATAATTCCCTATCCCTGAGTTTAAGCCCCAGTCCTGGCAAAACAACAATAACAACAACAACAACATTTAGTTAATAAATGCAAAATAAAGAGCCCATACTTGGAATATATAATTGCTCTTTCCATACTGATTCCTGACAATAGTCCCTAATTCATGTATTTTACCTATATTAGGATACTGTGTTATAAAAAAAGAAGTTTTGTTCATTAGGTAATGGAAATTAATACCAGGAATGTGCTTAGATGTCAGGTGAAGATTAATTCTGGAAATTCAAGGATTCCAGACTTTTGAGTGGTCACTGCTAATCACAATGAGAAGGGTAGTCTAAGTGAGATTTGGAAAACTTTTTGGCCGGTCATGGCACCAAAAAGCAAAGGCTAATTAAGAGTTGTGACAGAAGAGAAAGAGGAACTCCAGATGGAAGGAATAAATGATAGTAACTAAGGTATAGCAGAAACCATTCCAGGAAACCATTTTTGGTTATTGAAGAACTAGTTATCAACTAGGCTTATTCTTCATTGTCTTTAGCAATCTCAATCTCTTAGGCTAGTTCTTAATCTCTGTGTGATAAATGTATCTCCTTCTATGCTGTTCTTTCATACCTGATTTCCCTTGCTCTCTAAAAATCTGTCTTTCTCTATTTCCCTATGAACACTTCCTGATACTAAATACACCTACACAGATGGAAGAGGATGCTAATGTAAGGATCCCATAGCTCATGAGTCATTAATGTAACAAAATGGAAAATGAGGACATATTTATTTTTTTAATTTAATTTTATTTTATTTGAGAACATACTGTACAGAGGGGTTACAATTACATTGGCAGGATAATGCATACATTTCTTACCAAGCATTGCAGCCTCCTCCTTTGTTTACCCTTCACCTCCCTTCTCAGCCTCCCCCCTCCCCCCCACCCAATCATACACCCCTCCCCCCCAACACCGACATTGTAAAGCTTGCTTTGACATGACATTTTGTAATTCTTCTTGTTGCAACAGGTCCACCTGAATCCTTAAACGACTTGTTTGTCCCCATCTCCTCCACATGTTATACTGACATCAAATAAAGTGAAAGCGGGGGTTACACTGTGGGGGAGGGACATACAAAGCAACAAAGAAATAATCTTATAAATGCGATAGAAACACATGCATGAAAGAAACGGAAACATTAAAATACATATTTAAGGGTTCGTTTTCCTAACATCACATTATCTGACCTTTTCCGCTTGACTCATACCTATACTAGATATTGCAAATAAGGGAAACCATGGGACCTATGTTTCTTCGGGCCTGGCTTACTTCACTTAATATAATTTTTTCCAAGCCTTTCCATTTCCTAACAAATGGGGAAATGCCATTCTTTCTGATGGAGGCATAGAATTCCATTGTGTATATATACCACATTTTCTTGATCCATTCATCTACTGAGGGGCTTCTGGGTTGGTTCCATATCTTAGCTATGGTAAATAATGCTGCAATAAACATAGTTGTGCTGGTAGCTTTAGTGTGGTCTTGTTTGTATACATTTGGGTAAATGCCCAAAAGTACGATTGTTGGATCATAGGGGAGATCTATGTGAAGTCTTTTGAGGAACCTCCATACTGCTTTCCAAAGTGGTTGAACAAGTTTACATTCCCAGCAACAATGAAGTAAGGTTCCTTTCTGTCCACAGCCCCTCCAGCATCTGTTGTTGTTAGAGTTCTTGATTTTTGCCGTTCTAACTGGAGTGAGGTGATATCTCAATGTTGTTTTGATTTGCATTTCTTTTATGGCTAGGGATGTTGAACATTTCTTCATGTGTCTATTGGCCATCCTTCTTTCTTCTTCAGAGAAGCTTCTCTTTAAGTCTTTCGCCCACTTATTTATTGGGCAGTTGATTCTTTGAGGATTTGTTGTTGGGGGGTTTAATTTTTTGAGTTCCAAGTATATTTTAGATATGAGACCCTTGTCCGTTGTATGGCTAGTAAAGATCTTCTCCCAATCGGTGGGCTTTCTATTGATCTTGCTAGCTATGTCATTTGCCCTGCAGAAGCTCTGCAACCTTATGCAATCCCATTTGTCCAACCTTTCTTTGATTTGTTGTGTTTCCGGGTCTCTATTCAGAAAATTTCGGGCTGAGCCAAGGAGACCTAGGGTTTCTCCTATTCCATCCTGTAATGTTTTCAGAGTGTCTGCTTTGAGTTCAAGGTCTTTGATCCATTTGGAGTTGATTCTGGTGCAGGGTGATATATAAGGATCTAGCTTTAGTTTTCTACATGTAGTTAACCAATTTTGCCAGCACCATTTACTGAAGAGGCTGTCTTTCTTCCATTCTATGGTTTTAGCTCCCTTATCGAAGATTAGGTGGCTATAGGTCTGTAGGTTCATTTCTGGGTTTTCAATTCTATTCCATTGGTCCTGAGGTCTGTTCTTATGCCAATACCAAGCTGTTTTGATTACTATGGCTTTATAGTAGAGTTTGAAATTTGGTATTGATATTCCTCCAGCAGTGTTCTTTCCGTTGAGAAGTGTTTTTGCTATTCGGGGTCTTTTAATGTTCCATATGAATTTTTGGATTGCCTCTTCTATTTCCTTGAAGAATGAGGGTGGAATTTTGATAGGTATCGCGTTGAATTTGTAGATAGCCTTGGGAAGTATTGCCCTTTTCACGATGTTAATCTTGCCAATCCAGGAGCATGGGAGGTTTTGCCATTTTTTAAGTTCTGTGTTGATTTCCTTTTTCAAGATTTTAAAGTTTTCATCGTAGAGGTCCTTCACTACTTTAGTTAAGTTAATTCCTAGGTATTTTATTTTTTGTGGGGCTATTACAAATGGAGTTGCTTTCCTAATTTCAGCCACACTTTTCTCATTGTTGGCATACAGAAAAGCCATTGATTTTTGGGGGTTAATTTTATAACCTGCTACTTTGCCAAAGTTTTGAATGAGCTTGAGTAATTTGGGAGTGGAGTCTATGGGATTCTTTAAATACAAGATCATGTCATCTGCAAAGAGTTTGAGTTTTATTTCTTCTTTCCCTATTTGGATCCCCTTTATGTCTGCATCTTGTCTTATTGCTGTAGCTAGGCATTCTAATACTAGATTGAAGAGAAGTGGAGAGAGTGGGCATCCTTGTCTTGTTCCTGAGTTAAGAGGAAATGGCTTTAGTTTTTCACCATTGAGTATAATGCTGGCTGTAGGTTTGTCATATACAGCCTTTATTGTATTGAGGAATGTTCCATGGATTCCTAATTTTTCCAGAACCTTCATCATAAAGGGGTGTCGGATATTGTCGAATGCTTTTTCTGCGTCTATTGAGATAACCATGTGGTTCTTGTTCTTGCTCCTGTTTATGTGATGAATAATATTAATTGATTTGCGTATATTGAACCAGCTTTGCATCCCTGAAATGAATCCTGTTTGATCGTGGTGTATGATTTTTTGGATGAATTGTTGAAGTCGATTGGCCAAAATTTTGTTGAGAAGTTTTGCATCAATGTTCATCAAAGAAATGGGTCTATAGTTCTCTTTCTTTGATGAGTCCCTGCCTGGTTTTGGGATGAGGGTTATGATGGCTTCATAGAATGTATTCGGTAGTGAGCTTTCTCTTTCAATTTCATTGAAGAGTTGGAGGAGTATTGGTGTGAGCTCTGCTTTGAAGGCCTTGTAAAATTCCACTGTAAAACCATCTGGTCCTGGACTTTTCTTAGCTGGGAGGTCTCTTATTGCTGTTTCTATTTCAATGCTTGATATGGGCCTGGTAAGATAGTTTAACTCATCTTGGTTTAGTTTTGGCATGTCAATATTTGCTAGGAAAAGGTCCATTTCTGTCAAGTTGTCGAACTTATTAGCATAAAGTTTTGAGAAGTATTCCCTTATAATGTTCTGAATCTTGATTGTTTCCGTGGTGATGTTTTCATTCTCATCTCTGAGTTTATTAATTTGGGTGTGTTCTCTTCTTTTTCTGATAAGATTTGCTAAGGGTCTGTCAATTTTGTTAAGTTTTTCAAAGAACCAACTCTTTGTTTTGTTGATTCTTTCTATAGTTTTTTTAAATTCTAGTTCATTTAATTCTGATTTAATTTTGATTATTTCTTTCCCTCTACTGGATTGGGGTTTATCTTGCTGCTCTTTTTCAAGGAGGTTTAGATTTGTCATTAAATTGCTAGTTTCAGATCTCTCCAATTTGTTGATGTAGGAGCTCAGAGCTATAAACTTGCCTCTGAGTACTGCCTTTGCTGTGTCCCAGAGGATATGGTAATTTGTGTGTTCATTTTTGTTGAATAGCATGAACATTTGAATTTCCTTTCTAATCTCTTCCATGACCCACTCATGATTCAGCAGTGTGTTGTTCAGCCTCCATGTGATACCGGACTTTCTTTGGTGGTTTTTGGTGTTGAGTTCTAATTTTATTCCCTTGTGGTCAGAGAGAATGCAGGGTATAACTTCAAGGTTTCTGAATTTAGACAAGTTTGCTTTGTGGCCTAGAATGTGGTCTATTTTAGAAAATGTTCCATGTGCTGCTGAGAAGAACGTGTATTCTGATGCTGCTGGATGAAATGTTCGGTAAATGTCTGTTAAGTCTAGTTGATCTATGCAGCTGTTTAGATCTGCGGTTTCTCTGTTGAGTTTTTGCCCAGTTGATCTGTCTAGTGGGGAGAGTGGTGTGTTAAAATCCCCAACAATTAATGTCTTTGGATCTATATGGGATTTGAGGGAAAGTAGTGTTTCTTTGATAAATTTGGGTGCTCCATTGTTTGGCGAATAGATATTTAGAATTGTAATATCCTCCTGAAGGAGAGATCCTTTAATTAGTATGTAGCGACCTTCTTTATCTCTTCTCACGATTTTTAATTTGAAGCCTATTTTATCTGATATTAGGATTGCAACTCCCGCCTGTTTATGAGGGCCGTTTGCTTGGTAGGTTTTGTTCCAGCCTTTAACATTGAAAATATGTTTGTTTTTACGGGCAAGATGTGACTCCTGCAGGCAGCAGATAGAAGGGTCTTGTTTTTTAATCCAACTAGACAGTCTATGTCGTTTAATTGGAGAGTTCAGTCCGTTAACGTTAAGAGAAAGGACTGAGAGGTATTTGGGAGTTCCTGCCATGTTATCTACCTTCTTGGGGGCTGCAAAAACTGGGTTCTTCCTATGGTTCTTGGATTCTCAGTTTGGGTGCAGTTTGTTGGCTTTTATTGTGGTCTTGTTGGTTTTCTATGTGTAGGACATCTTTAAGAATCTTTTGTAGGGCTGGTTTGGTGGAGATGTATTGTTTCAATTTCCTTCAGTTATGAAGGAGAGTTTAGCTGGGTACAGTATTCTTGGTTGATAGTTTTTTTTTTTAGGCATGGCATACGTCATTCCAGGCTCTTCTTGATTTGATTGTCTCTGCTGAGAAATCTGAGGTGATTCTAATTGGTTTCCCTTTATAGGTGATTACCCTTTTCTCCCTGACAGCTTTAAAGATCTTTTCCTTGTTCTGAGTTGATCCTGTGTGGATTATAATGTGACGGTGGGATGTCCTATTCTGGTCTGGTCTATTTGGGTTTCTAAAGAATTCTTGTATCTGAATAGGCCTATATTTTTGCATGTTTGGGAAGTTCTCTGCTAGGATCCTGTTAAACAAATTTCCTAGACCATTAACTTCTGTTTCTAGGTGCTCCTCTACACCCATTATCCTTAGATTAGGCCTTCTGATGGTGTCTTCCAGGTGTTGGATAGATCTATCATATTTCTTGGACTTGTCTTGGATGGTTGTATGTTCTTTCTCTATAATATCTAGGCTGTCTTCAATCCCTGAGAATCGATCTTCTGCATGGTCTAACCTGCTGTCAAGACTCTTTACTTTGTTTTTAATCTCTTTTCCTTCTAATTGTTCAGCTTTGATGGCTTCAAGTTCTTTGTTGAAGCTCTGTTTTAGGTCTTGTATGAATCTTTTTACTTCCTTAATTTGGTGTTCAGTGTTTGTCCTCAAATCACTTAGTTGATTGGATATGGTTTCTTTGGACTCCCATTCCTTCTGTTGGGTTCCATTCAGCATTCCCTTTGTGGTCTCCCTGACTTCCTTCAGCTCTTTGTTAATGGATTCTATGGATGCCTTTAGTGATCTTTGTGTGTTCTCTACCTGGTCTCTCAATTCCTGTATTACTCTTTGTTTAGCTTCCTCTCGTTTGTGGGATTCCTGCAGTTCTCTTTGAGTGTTCTCAGCCTGCTCACGCCATCCCTCCCTTTCTATTTGCGTATTCTCAAGTTGTTCATGCAAATCCTGTATCAGTTTTTGAGTAGCTTCCTCACGCTTATGATATTCCTGTATAAACTTCTGGGATGCCTCCTCTCTCTCCCTATCACGCTCATACAGAGTCCTTTGTAAGTTGTCAAACTTCTCATTTATCATGTTTGCCACCAGTGTTTGTAGAGCTATTTGGCAACTCTCCTCTGGATTGTTCATTATCTGATCTGACCCCTGATTATCAAGATTGGAAATTGAGATACCCGAATTTGCCATTTTTCTTTTGTTTTTCCGGCTTACTCTGCCCATTTGAGATGAAGATAGCACCAGTTTTTTGCTACAACACTATCTTAAGGCAACCATCAACCAAAGTTTGCATTTGTACAGTCAATAATCTACAGATACAATCTAGTTCAACAGATACATCTATTCAACATCAAACAACTATATTTTGAAGGACTTCGAACCGCAGAAAAGAATTTGGAAAACCAGAAATTATTAGGATTAGGGAGAGATGTGGGTGAAAAATAGGAATAGATTGGTGTGGGGAGGCACAGGGAGAGTTAACTATGTCCTAATCACAATGCAGGAAATGGGTTGGGTAGGATGCAAGTAGAGAGAGAGAGAAAAAGAAGAGAGGGATAGGGGAATGAAAAGAGACCAGAAAAAAAATAGAAACGTAAAAATTAATGTTATTGTAGAGATTAAAAGACCATCTATTTATAGAGGGATGTGAATATGTTTAGAGAAAGGGAGGGACATAGAGGAGATGTGAAAAACTTTAAGGATGGGAAAGGGAGAAGAAAATATCAGAAGTTCAGTAGAGCTAGACAAAAAACAAAAAGATAATTATGAAAGAAAGAAAAAGAGAAAGAAGATAAGAAAAGAAAGGAAAACGCTCATTTACATATTCCTAAAATAAAAATTATAAGAGGAGAAAAAAAAGTTACTGGAAATCAATTATTTTTTCAGAAGAGGCAAAAATTAAAGATTAATAAAAGTTTTAAAAGAGAAAAAAATTTATATATATATCAGGTAACAAAAAACAAAAAACAAACAAAAAAAGAAAAAAAAGGAAAAAAAAAAGAAAAAAAAAGTCCTTTGATTTTTTTTGGGGGGGGAGGGGTGGGAAGAATCCTGTATCTCCCTTTTGTCTGTAACCAGCCTTTTGTTGGAGTCTCTGGTCAGCTTGATGTCCTGTGGCTTGATTGGTTTCTTAAGTCGGTTTGTTGGAAGAGGCAGAAAAATGCTCTGCTTTACCCAAGATTTTGAGATCCCCCTCCCAGGTTAGTTTTCTAGGAGGGTGATCTGCTTTGAGAATCACAAAAGAGGGGGATGCAGTGATGAGGCTAGGTTCTGGGTAGTGTTGAGGCCTTTCAACAATCAGTAGCTTTTTCCTGGGGCTGTTTTGTGCAAAAAAAAAAATCTCCCAGAGCCCAGCCTGGAGCCGTTCTCAGGGATTCTGTTTTTCAATTGATTGTTGAGGCTGCTAGAGGGAGGGGCAGCCTCTGGCTCTGGTTACCCAGTGAGGGAAGCCACTCCAATGGCTGGCGCCTGAGCTAGGTGACTTTTCCCTGGATGGAGCCGAGTCTGGCAGGTCACTTTGCCGTTAAGTTCTTGTGACCTGCTAAATGACTCGTTTTATTCCAAGGCCTGGGTTGGAGCTGGCAGCTCCTCCGAGCTTTGTTGGTATCCAAGATGGAGATCACCGGTGCTGGGGGGGGAGGGGTGGCCTTCCCTCCTCTGCTCCCTGAGAAGGAGTGAGGACGTCGGGCTTCTACTCACACCGAGTCTTGGATCCTGGGTCGTCTCTGGTCTGCAAGCTGCAGGATGAAGATGTCCGCTCTTTGTTGGTTCTTGCTGGTGTTGAGTAGAATCCGCTCGCCTGCTGCGTCTGGCTCCTTCGTCCCGGACTCTCTGTGTGAGCGCTCAGGTATGGCCCCCGGCTGGGGTCTCCGCGCTTTCGACCCTGCCGCCGCCGCCGCCGCGGCTGCTGGCGAGCACTCAGGTGTTTCTTTTTGCCTTGTCTTCCCTCTCTTGTCTAAGTCTCTGTCCTGTGATGGCACACTTGGTGTGATTCTCTGGCTTAGGACTGTTCACTGGAACTCTAAAACTGCTTTCTATGCGAGAGCTTGTTCAGATTACAGCTTCTCCTCCGCCATCTTCCCGGAACTCTGGAGGACATATTTATTGCTCCCTCAATTATTCTGAAAAGCTGCAATGTCACATCATTTGATTCAGATTTCCATTGTTTGTCTACTTAGTGTCATTTACTGCACTAAATGCAAATATGAGCCGGGTGCTGGTGGCTCATGCTTGCTACTTAGGAGGTTGAGACCAGAAGATTGTGGTTCAAGCCAACCTGTTAAGGAAAGTACATGAGACCCTTATATTCAATTAACCACCAGAAACCCAGAAGTGGTGCTGTAGCTAAAGTGGCAGAGTGCTCAACTTGAGCTGAAGAGCTGAAGGACAGCGTCCAGGATCCAAGTTCAAGTCCCACAACCAACAAAAAAGTGCAAATATGACTTTAACTTTCCCCCAAAGTATTGATGAAGTCAATAGTAATCCTCCAAATAGAGAAAAGTATTACAAAATGATTCAGTGCACCTACTTTTGCTGAGTTATTTAAGTTATGGCTTACTTGCTGGACATAATCTCTTCTTTTAAAATTGTCAAATATTATCTTTATAATAAACTTCATCTAATATTTCTTGGTTCAAAAGAGAAGTCCATAGATTAGATGTCACTTGACTTTCTTACTGTCTTAGTTCGAAGCCAACCCAGGAAGAAGGAGACTCTTTCAAACTTTTATCTGTAATTAAACACCAAATAAGTGGAGTTTTCGCTAAAGCAGTAGAGTACTAGCTTTGTGGGCAGGTGGCAGGAAAGACAATTATACAGGGGCAGGGTCCAGCCCCTGAGTTCAAGCCCCAGAACCAGCACCAACTAAACAAACAAGTAAACAAAATAAAATCCAAGTATTTCTTTGGGACCCTCCTTACAGGAATACTGGTCTGAGAAGAGGCTGCTTTTGCTGATCATACTCAATGGATCCTCCTGTTTTGGAATCCTTATTGCTATGGAAAACTCAGGACCAGACTAAAGGAATTGATAACTGACTCCTGCAACAAGAGAATCATTTCAGGAGTGAAACATGCATAAGACGCTTTAAGACCTCCATATCTTAGTTTCTTTGCAGTAGAACACTTTTAAAACAAAGTTATTTCCTTTAGTTCTATGCTGGCCTTCAAATGACACATTGTTTCCTTTTTAAATACTCTCAACTATAAGTTTACAGACAAGTTTTATATGAGTAAAGAACACTCAAAAAAGTCAGGGACAGAGTTTCCTTCAAGCCTTGTATTCTTTTCTTGTACAGTATAAAGGAAAGCACAAGTTAACTTGAACTTTGTCATTCCTTAATGTTCAATTCCTCTCCTGGGATCAGTTTCCACATCCAGTATCAGTAACTTCCACTTACTTCCAGTAACAATCTATGGTGCTGCTCTATGGCTTCATTGAAATAGCACAAGGACACCTTTGAACATGAGGTAACACGTGTTTCAGAGACAACTTAATAAAGAGAAAATATTAAATTTATGTTGCTTATGAATACATTATCCATGAGTACATTGAGTTCAAACTTCTTTAGTCTTCTGTAAATTAAGGTGAATTTTAAATGGGAAGGGGGTTCTCAGATCATTTTTTCTGAATGTATGTGCTGTGCATTAATTTATGATTTAACAGTATGATTTAACATATGATTTAACAGTAAGAAACAATAGCAATAATAGAGAAATTCTGTGTTTAAGTATAAGCGTTCAATACAATATAGAAGACTCTACAAATAAGGCAACATTGAAACAATAAAGCCACGTACAGTATGTAGATTTATGGGAGTGATATAGAGAAAGCATTACTCCTAAGTGGAATATGAAGCATAAGGCCACTCCCTTTCTAAATCATGCTTGCTAATCACGTAAATTGGTAAAAAAGTAGAATGGAAGAATGATTCTGTTGCCAATGTAAGTCAGATATAAGAGTATGGACTTAACTGGAAAAAGAGTCCATCTTGAGAGAACAGGGATAATACTAGCAATGAACCTAAGATCACATTTCTTTTCTTTCCTTTTCTTATATTCTTTTTTTGTGTTGTTTTTCGTGGTGCTTGAACTCTGGGACTGGGCGCTGTCCCTCTGATACTCAATTCAAGGCTAATGCTCTACCACTTGAGCTACAGTGGCACTTCCAGTTTTCTAGTAGTTATTTGAGAAAAGAGTTTCCAGGACTTTCCTACCCAGGTTGGCTTTAATCCCCAATCCTCAGATCTTATTATCAATCAGCTTGTGATCACATTTCTAACAGTGTACACTCAGGATATATAATGTGTACATTCATCTATCTTTTTTTTTTAATTTTTTTTGGGTCCAGTCGTGGGGCCTGAACTCAGGGCCTGGGCGCTGTCCCTCAGCTCTTCAGCTCAAGGCTAGCACTCTACCACTTGAGCCACAGCGCCACTTCTGGCTTTTTTCTTTTTGCTTATGTGGTGCTGAGGAATTGAACCCAGGGCCTCATGCATGCAAGGCAAGCGCTCTACCACTGAGCCACCTTCCCAGCCCCATCATCTATCTTTATATGAATTCTTGAGTTAAAAATATGAGCTACAGCTTAGTCTTTATAATCGCAAAAATGTTTCTAGTTTAAAAGTTGATACTCCTGGAAAGATAATACCTAAGAATGTAAAGCAGTCTGGGAAGTTCAGTTTGCATCCAGCCTGGGCAGACCAGGCTTTGAGACACTACCTATAATTAACCAGCCAAAAGGTGGAATACCAATCATGAGCAAGATTACTGATTAAGAGCTTGAGGCTTTTGTGTACATAGATACAAACATGCACATACACACAGAGGCACTTATATGTGCACACATGAATACACAAATGAGACAACTCTCAGAATATGTAGAAAAGTTAGAAAACAATGGAAAATATATCCTGAGTAAGACTAGAATCAAGTGATAATTTTTAATATTAGAAAACCCTCCAGTGAACTTTGTTCAAGAAAGTTGAGACTATTACAAAGGGAGGGACCAGAGATAGTAAGAGAGTCAAGTATTCATTATTAACGGGATGAGATCCATGGAGGAAGGAATCAGAGACCCCTGCAGGTGCATCTGAAAATTTTCATATCCTGTGTCAAATATTAGAACATCTTTGAAAATAGTATATAAACAGTCTGAGCAGTCAGTCTAGTGGATAAGATTATAAGAGAAGTTCAGATTTGCTAGTCTGTTTCTAGATTAAATAAACCAACAAACTATGACAGGACAATGTGATACAAGTCTGGAATTCTAGCACTTAGACTAAGACAGGAGATTAGAGAGTGGAATTACATAGCCATACCTTCCATGGACCAGGTAGTATAATTTTGTCTCAATAAAACAAGCCAAACAACAAGAAAGGAATACACAGTTCAATTTTGGGCTAATTTCGTCATTATGTTTCAAAAGGTCAAGTTTCCTATTGAAATGCAACTCATATATAGTCCTCAGTTGTGTTTTAAATGCTCTCTTCATTACAGAACATTCCTAGATGCAAATTGGTTCATGATTCCCATCCAAAAATTTGCAAAAGTAAGTAAGCATCATTATGTTGGATTCCAAAAAAAATGATGAAGGATTACAAAAGCTTAAACCTGGAGAAATAGCAAAGTTCATCTAATGTAGGACTTTGTAGACCTTGCTAAATTATAATTTAGATTTAAAATACATATTTTGATTTTGTTTGTAATTTGATATTCTATAGGATACTACAAAATTCTTTTTAAGGAGAAGGTTTAATTGACATTCACAAATGATTCTGACATTCTATTTTCCTAGAATATACTTTCAAGAGAGTTATAATTAGAACTTAGTTAATAGATAATTCGAACATTCATGTATAATATGATAATGTGAATAATTTAGACAGAGTTGCCAGCAAATGGATGATATTAATTTATAAATTTAGAAAAACTGCAATTTTTGAGGGTTTGGAATAATATGGTATGAAGAGAGTAATTGTGTGACATCTTCTTTCTTCTACCTATATGTAACACAGGAAGCGATTTCCTTAGTTACGTGCCTCTGTATACATTGAGAAAAATGCTAGGTTTGGGGTTTGTTTTCATTTTTGTTTTTGTTTCATTGGTTTGTCCTAGAGCTTGAACTCTGGGCTTGGACACTATCTGAGCCTGGTTATGCTCAAGGCTCGTGCCCTACCACATCAACCTCAGTGGCACTTGTGTCTGGCTTTTTCTGAGAAGTTTATTGGAGATAAGATTCCAAGAAACGTTCCTGCCTGGGTGGGCTTTAACCATAAATTTCTTATCTTAGCATCCTGAATATCTATGATAGTTTAAAAAGTATAAATATAAATAATATTTGCAAGTGTTCTGATCTCAAGAATACCACTGGGTAAAAATGATGCAGCTCAGTTTATTGAGTTGTTCTTTCCATAACAAAGAGAGCATCACATTAGCAGAGGTGTAGTATTTTTTCACAATAGAAATAAGCTATTCATGATGTGAAAGAAGGAATTTTAAGGTGCAGCTTACAAGTTGGAAACTGTTGGGGTAGGATGACATTATGGTATAAATCTTGGGATTGATGGTCATAGAAATAATAGCTTACTCTGATAAACAATTGCTTACTCTTGAAGAATTAATTATTACAGATGCTTCATAGTTGTATCCTCTACCAGAATGTGACTATTTTTCTGTTGATTTCTCAATCTGTAACACCCCATTGGAAACTGCATCTGTTGCAGAATTTCATACATGCAAACGTACTGTTTTGAATCTCTCAGGTATGGAAGTTGAGAATTCAAAAATGAGAAGTTATTAGTCGTAGGAATTTTGAAGAACACATATATTCTGTCTTCTTAACAACTTATTTACTTTTTAAAGTTATGGGTTTCGATAGAATTAAACTGTTTTCAGTTTTAGTATGAGAAAGTACTAAATTTATTCTTTTTTCAAAATATTGGGAAGTATATTGTGAAAATTTTGTTTAGTTGGGTTACATTCAAGTTGATGACCCTCTGATAAAGAAGGGGTAATTAATTCAAATTAGATGCCAAATAGTATTGGTTTTTAAGAAGTTACTACATAAAGAATAATATTTATTATACCAAGACAGTGAAATTATAATTTATGCAGCTTATTTTTAAATTTTTATTATCAAAGTGATGTACAGTGGGGTTACAGTAATTGTAAGGTAGTGAATACATAACTTTTCAAACTTGTTACTCCTCCCTCATTTTTCTCACAGTTTTCCTTTACCCCTTCACCTCTCACAAGTTGTAATGTACATTTCCAACATATTGTCTTGTGAGTATTGCTATTACATTGGTTTTCCCCTTGTCCTTTGTATCACCATTTTGTTGTTCCTCTTCCCTTCCCTAATTAAGGTAAATGTATACACAATACAAAATCAAATATAGCAGGGATAAACCATATGGGAAAACTCAATGAAAACAGAAATCACATAGTACATCAAAAACAACAACCACAAATGAAAAAATCTGTTTCCATATTTTGGAGTTCATTTTGCTCAGCATATGCTTATATGGTCATATACGCATAACAAAGTGACTAGAAAATAATAGTTGCATGAATACTATATCATGACAACAACATGTTAACTTTTTGATGGTTAAGGTAGAATGAGGATAGGTGAATTTGCAGTTCTGATAAAGGAATTTCAAAGGCGTTTTAAAGTTATGACAGGTAAATTTTAATCTTTCATAATTTTTAACAACCCAGCCAATTAAGAAAATTTAAAATTGCCTGGGAGAATCGGCTTTCATGCAAAGAAATCCATGGAGACTTAGTAAAGAGGGTGCAATGTGGGTGAAGATGGCTCTTTTTCACACTAAACAAACAAACCTCTGAAACCCTGCTGTAAATCCTGAAGGTTCCCTTGAGAATTGAACTAACACAGGAAATATACTCCCACTGTGTGAGACAAGGTTGTAGTGGAATTTGAATTCAAAGTTCTTTAAAAAAAAGAAATAAAATATGTGAATTAACCTTTAATTACCACACAGTAATTCTCTGAAAAACATAATTTGGGCCAAACTATTTAGGAAGAAATTGTCCTCCACAATGAAAGAAGGTATTGGGTTTACACTTTTCTGTTTGTAACACTTTCTACAATGTCTTTGCACGTGAAGCAGTGAAACACAGAAAAAAAATCTGATTGGATACTTCAAATCAATTATTTCACATTTCTAAGTAGCTCACAAAAAATAATATCCTTATTAACATGAGATAGTGAAGATTTCTCTTATTACATAAGCAAAAAGTTTTGGGTTCAGAAAAGAATTGAACAGGGCTGGGAAGGTGGCTCAGTGGTACAGCCCTTGCCTTGCATGCATGAGGCTCTGGGTTCGATTCCCCAGCACCGCATATGCAAAAAGAAAAATAAGCCAGAAGTTGCGCTGTGGTTCAAGTGTTAGAGCACTAGTCTTGAGCTGAAGAGCTGAGGGACAGCACACAGGTCCAGAGGTCAGGCCCCACGACTGGACCCCCGCCCCTAAAAATGCAACACAACAACAACAAAGAAAAGAATTGAGTAAATGGAAAAGGTAAGAAAACAGTGTTCTTAGAAGCCGTAGGTGAGCATACTGCTTTCAGCAGTTGAGTGAGGCCAAAATTTTTGATATACATTGTGTTAATATTTTTGCTACCTAAAGTGATTTTACAGAGCTGAATTAGCTCATTACAATGCAGAACAGACTGAATGAAGCCATGAAAATAAATTCCAGGAAGTTCCGGGAAGATGGCGGAGGATAAGCTGGAGGCTAAACAAGCTCTCACATAGAAAGCAGTATTAGAGTTCCAGTGAACAGTCCTAAGCCAGAGAATCACACCAAGTGTGCCTTCACAGGACAGAGAGATAGGCCAGAGAGAGAAAATACAGGCAAGGAGACAGCCCTGAGCAATTGCCAGCAGCCGGAGAAGGCGGTGGCAGAGGTGGGGGTGGCCACTGCAGCCACCATACCTGATTCACAGAGAGTCTGGGACGAAGGAGCCAGACGCGGCGGGCAAGCAGATTCTGCTCAACACCAGCAAGAACCGACAAGAAGCAGACATCTTCATCATACACTTCACAGACCAGAGACGACCCAGGAACCAAGACTTGGTGGGAGTAGAAGCATGATGTCCTCACTCCTTCTCAGGAACCAAAGGGGGTAAGGCCACCCCTCACCCCCCCCCAGTACCAGAGATCTCCATCTTGGATACTGACAAAGCTCGGAGAAGCTGCTAGTTCCAACTCAGGCCTTGGAAGAAATCTAGAGTCATCTAGCAGGTCACAAGAGCCTAACCTGACCTGCCAGACTCAGCTACACCCAGGGAAAAGTCACCCAGGTCAAGGCGCCAGCCCCAGGAGTGGCTTTCTTCACCCGGTAATAAGAGCCAGAGGCTGTCCCTCCCTTTAGCATCCTCGACAATCAATTGAAATTCAGTAAACATAAATCATGAGAGTGGCTCCAGGCTGGGCTCTGTGAGTTTCTCACAAACCAGCCCCCGAGAAAAGCTACTGTTTGCTGAAAGGCCTCAACTCTACCCAGAACCTAGCCTCATCACAGCATCTCCAAACACGAGGAAAAAGCCATCTCCCTCTTTTGTGGGTACTCAAAGTAGATCTCCCTCCCACTGAACTAACCTGGGAGGAGGATCGCAATACACTGGAGAAAGCAGAGCATTTTTCTGCCTGTTCAAAGAAACTGACTTAAGTAAACAACCAAGCCACAGGAACACGAGCAGACCAGAGACTCCAACAAGAGGCTGGTTATGGACACAAGGGACATACAGGATTTTTCCCACCCCTCCCAAAAAAATCAAACAACTTTGTGTTGTTGTACCTTTTATAAAAAATTTTTTTCTAAAAATTTTTTAATCTTTAATTTTTACCTTTTTTGAAAAAAAATATTTTCTAGTAATTTTTTTTCCTCTTAGAATTTTATTTCAGGGGTATAAGTGTGTGTGCGTTTTTCTTTTTTTTCCTTGTTTTTTTAAATTTTGTTTTTGTTTAGCTCTACTGAACTTCTGATCTTTTTTCTTTCTTTCTTATCCTTTTCACCTTTTCTTCTCTTTCATTCTTCTTTATGTGACTTAATTGCTATTCTGCACATCCTCAGATAAACCCTTAGTCGATTATTAGACCTTATACCCCATTGTGTACACACTTAAACCACAAATTTATTACTCAATTCAAAACCTCTTAGACTTAAATTCCTTAATAGCAGTACTACCCCTTTATACCTATATAATAGTATTTTTATTTTTAAGTTTTTCACATCTCCTTTATATCCCTCCCCTTGTCTCATTATATTCATGTTCTTCTCTGAATAGTTTATTTTAGAATCTCTATAATATTTTAAATTTTTACGTTTCCATTTTTTCTGGTCTCTTTTTTTCCCTTTCTCTTTCTTCTTTTTTTCTCTCTCTCTACTTTCATCCTATCCAACCTATTTCCTGCTTTGAGATTAAGATTTAGTTAACACTCCCTGTACCTTCCCACATCACTCTATTTCTATTTTTTACCCATGTCTCTTCCTAAACCGAATAATTTCTGGTTTACCAAATTCTTCTTTGCGGTTCATAGCCCATTAATATATAGTTGTTTGATGTTGAATAGAGGTATCTGTTGAAGTAGATTGTATCTGCAGACTATTGACTGTGCAAATACAGACTTTGGTTGATGCTTGCCTTAAGATAGTGTTCTAGCACAAAACTGGTGATAATTTCATCCCAAATGGGCAGAGTAAGCCGGAAAAACACAAAAAAATGGCAAATCCGGGTATATCAACTCCCACTCATGATAATTAAGGAAGAGAACAGATAATGAATAATCCAGAGAAGAGTTCCCAAATAGCTCTACAAACACTGCTGGCAAACATGATAAATGAAAAGATTGAAAACATACAAAGGCCTCTGTATGAGCATGATAGGGAGAGAGAGGAGGCAATCCAAAGGTTTATACAGGAATATCATGAGCGTGAGGAACCTACTCAAAAACTGATACAGGATTTGCGTAAGCAGCTTCAGAATACTCAAAGAGAAAGGCAGGAATGGCGTGAGCAGGCTGAGAACACTCTACAGGAATGGCATGAACGGGAGGAAGCTAAGCAAAGAGTAATACAGGAATTAAGAGAGCAAAAAGAGAATACACAAAGATCACTAAGGGTATTCATGGAATCCATTAACAAAGAGCTGAAGGAAGTCAGGGAGACCACAAAGGGAATGCTGAATGGAACCCAACAGAAGGAATGGGAGTCCAAGGAAACCATAACCAATCAACTAAGTGATTTGAGAATAAACAATGAACACCAAATTAAGGAAGTAAAGAAGTTCATACAAGATCTAAAACAAAGCTTCAACAAAGAATTTGAAGCCACCAACGCTGACCAACTAGAAGGAAAAGAAATAAAAAACAAAGTAGAAAGTCTCGACAGCAGGTTAGACCATGCAAAGATCGAATCTCAGGAATTGAAGACAGCCTTACATATTATAGAGAAAGAACATACAACGATCCAAGACAAGTCCAAGAAATATGAGAGATATATCCAAAACCTGGAAGGCATGATCAGAAGGCCTAATCTAAGGATAATGGGTGTAGAGGAGCTCCTAGAAACAGAAGTTAATGGACTAGGAAATTTGTTTAACAGGATCCTAGCAGAGAACTTCCCAAACATGCAAAAAGATAGGCCTATTCATGAGGGGGGACCAAGATGGCGACGGGGCAGTAGGGAAACGCCACAGCTCTCTCCAACCAAAAAGAGAGTTGGAGTTCCTACGCTTAATCTCCCCAAGAGACCTACAACAACAAAAAGACGAACACTCAGAGAAAAACCAGAGGCGGAGAATAACAAAAAAAGAAAGAGAGGAAAAGAATTTCAAAACAGAGAAAAGCGAAGACCCCTCCCCCAACCTTTACTGGCCGCGCGGCAGTGCGCCAAGCCGCCAGCCAGCCAGCCCGGCGGGGGCTGTGGGAGCCCCAGAGAAACAGCAGAGACACAGGGGGCCACTTTCAGAACATCAGGTACTGGTTTGCAGAACAGCAGATCGCCAGGAACAGAGAAACCTACCAGCCGGGAGTCTCCACAAGGATCCCACCCCCACCCCTCACTCTCCACCCGAGCAGAGAGGCTCCATCCCGCCAAAGGCGCTCGGCATCAGCAGAGTGACAAAAGGACCTGCGGCAGACCACCCAGCCAGCCTGATCGCGATCGCAACGATCCAGCACTCTCCACCCGAGCAGAGAGGTTCCATCCCGCCAAAGCTGCTCGGCGCGACAAAGGGTCCTGTCTGCAGACCACCCGCCCGCCCGATCACGATCGCAACAACCCGGCGGGGTCACTTGGGCCCCAGAGGTACCGAGAAGAAGCTGCCTGAGCGTGGACACTCTTGACCCAACAGCTTCGACAGAGGCAGAGAAAGAAAAGAATCACACAGAGCCACCACCGCCCAACCCAGCGCAGATTGCAACAACAACTGACGACCTACACCACACAGAAACAACCAGCTCCAGGGTGAGTACCCCACAGGGGAAGTGTATCCCTCAAGGGAGACCAGAGCTGGAGGGAATCCCCAGACCCTGACCTAGAGTCCCTACCCCAGCACCCCAACCACAAGACCTACTAAAACTGGGAACTGTTTGAGAGCTCCACCAGCCCATGGAGCACACTCAGCTGGCCAGGCTAGAGCAAGAGCACCCCTGGAAGGGAGCTTAAATGCCCAAGCCAGGAACAGCGCCCCTGGGTCAAGACTACCAACAGTAGAAGAAATTTGAACTGTGTCCCCCAGGCTGTATAACCTAAGTGGTATACACATCAGCACAGGCCTAACGAGTGCGCTCCAGGCTGCATAAACCTAGGTGGTATACACATCAGCACAGGCCTAACAAGCGCGCTCCAGGCTGGGGCCGGAACCAGGCCCGGGGATCCGGCGCCTGAACAACACAACCAACTCCTCCCAATTGAAGTAAAAAGCTGAGCATACGCCTCAACAGAGGGGAAAAAACCAGGAAACAACACTCCCCCGGGAAGCACGCCTGTGACAACAAAAGACCTGGAGGCCCAGGACAAGAGAAGCCCAAACCCCACCAAAACTCCACCCATATACCCTAGACTGGGAATTGGGCAACACAGGCTGCCAGCACCTGATAGTAAGCAGGAGCTCAGACTGTTAAGGCAGCTCAGCAATAGAGTGATAGTCTTGGATGGATGAGGCCCTGCATCTGATTCCTCAGCATCACAAAAGCAAAAAGGGTCAGAAGTGGTGCTGTGGCTCAAACGGTAGGGTGCCAGCCTTGAGCTGAAAAGCTGAGGGACAGCACCCAAACCTAGAGTTCAAGCCCACAACCAGCCCAAAACAAATAAACAAAAACACATCAGGAGCCCATAGCAGACTCCAGCATTTGGGAGAGTGCATGCAGAGCATCTGTTCTTCACAAGAGCACCCGCAGGAGCAAACACAAGCAGTCTAGGCTGCTCAACCCTTCCAAAGGTGGGAACTGCCAGCAATCTACAGCAGAGAGCTGAGAATCCTAAGTAAGTCAGAATAGCAGCTGGAAATAGGCTCCCAACAGAACCCAGATCAGGCACAGACTCTCTCTACCAATACAGAATCAGCAACCAAGCAAAGACAGACACACCAAAACAAAATTGAAGAGCAGTCTCCTGAACCTCCATGCGAAAATCACAGAGAAAAATCACAAGGTTTACTACCACCCAGGACAGCAAGCTCACCTCAAAAGCCAGCAGCCACACAGGGGAGAGCCCCAGTGGGAGCAAAGCAGGAATGGAAGACAAAGGCTACTTCCAAGGGTTGCTGGAGGCAATGACTCAAGAAATAAAGCGAGAAATTGATCAGAAACTGAAAGAGCAAAAGGATGAACTATCCAAAGAGATACAGGGTATCAAACAAGAGATGCATGCAAAAATAGAAGCTGCACAAACCTCAGTAAGAAGTGAAATAAACGCCAAATTAGAGGTAATGCATACCTCATTGAGAGGTGAGATCAGTACTCTGAGAACCAACATTGAATCCATAAAGGGATCCATTTCCTCCATGCAAACCACAATAGAAGCCACTGTCAACAGAGTGAATGAAATGGAAGGTCGAGTGTCAGATACAGAAGACAGAATACACCAACTGGACCAAAAAGTGACAGATATGGAAAAATTACTCAAATTAAACCAAAGGGATATTCAAGAGCAAGCAGATAATGCTAAAAAATTTAACCTTCGCATAATTGGAGTGGACGAAGGTGAGGAATTCCAGAGCAAGGGAATGCAACACCTATTTAACAAGATAATCAATGAAAATTTTCCCCACCTCAAAAACGACCATCTTAACTACATCACAAAAGCTTATCGAACACCCAACAAGCAAGACACCAGGAGAAACACTTCTAGACACATTCTAGTAAAAATGATAGATCTGAATAATAAGGAAACAATCCTGCATGCAGCAAAAATGAAGAAGGAGCTATACTACAATGGGAAAAAAATAAGAATTACTGCAGATCTCTCCACACAAACAATGAATGCAAGAAAAGCCTGGGAAAGCACCATACGAGCCCTGAGAGCCAATAACTGCCAACCCAGACTGATCTACCCGGCAAAGCTAGCATTCACATTTGATGGAGAACTGAAAACTTTTAATAGCAAAGAAAAACTAAATGAATACATAAACATTAAGCCAGCATTACAAAGAATTCTAAGAGGGGGGACACAACCTGAAGAAAGCAGCCAGGACCTGGGGCCTGCCCCAAACAGGCATTACTCAAAGTCTAACTGAGCAAGCACAGGAGGAAAGGAAAAAAGAAAAACTTAGGAAAACGGAATGGCAGGGACAACAATGCATCTCTCTATACTTTCTCTTAATATAAATGGGCTGAATTTGCCAATTAAAAGAAAACGAACTGAGGACTGGATAAGAAAACAAGACCCATCCATCTGTTGCCTTCAGGAGACCCACCTCTCAGCCAAACATACAAACAAACTCAGAGTGAAGGGGTGGAAAAGGATCTACCAATCAAACGCCCCCAGTAAGAAAGCAGGTGTAGCTATCCTGATATCTGACAAAATAAACTTTTCATTAAAATCAGTACAGAAAGACAAGGACGGACACTACATATTAATAAAGGGAACAATCCAAGAGGAGGATATAACCATCATCAACTTATATGCCCCAAATATTGGTGCACCCAGATATGTCAAACAAATGCTCTCAAACTTACAGAATAAAATAGATCCCAATACGATAATACTAGGAGACTTTAACACACCACTCTCACCAAAGGACAGGTCTACCAACCAGAGGATTGGCAAAGAAGCTACCGAATTAAGAGAGGCCATACTGCAAGCGGAATTAACTGACATCTACCGAGTATTCCACCCTAAAACAACACAGTACACATTCTTCTCAGCAGCTCACGGAACTTTCTCCAAAATAGACCATATCATAGTTCATGCAAGGAACTTAAGCAAATACAAAGGGATCGACATAATCCCCTGTATCCTATCTGACCACAGTGGAATTAAGCTAGCTCTCAATAACAAAGCATACCGCAGAAATTTCTCCAAAACATGGAAATTGAACAGCACACTCCTTAACAATGCCTGGATAACAGAAGAGATCAGAGAAGAAATAAAGCATTTCCTACAACTCAATGAAAATGAAAACACCTCACAAAGAAACTTGTGGGACACAGCAAAAGCAGTCCTGAGGGGCAAATTTATTGCCCTCAGTGCCCACATCAAGAGAATGGAGACAGACCAAGTAAATAATCTCATGTTGCAATTAAAACAGCTAGAAAAACAGGAAAAAATGGGACCTAAAGCTACTAGAAGAAGCCAGATAACCAAATTAAAAGCAGAGATTAACCAATTAGAAAATCAGAAAACCATAACCAAAATAAACCAAACAAAAAGCTGGTTCTTTGAAAAAATAAACAAAATTGATGGCCCATTGGATAGACTAATTAAAAAAAGAAGAGAGGAAACCCATATTAATAGCATTAGGGATGCCACGGGAAATATCACCACACGTACCCAAGATATCCAAACAATTCTAACAGACTACTTTCAAAAGCTATACTCTCTAAAGGAAGAAAATCGGGCAGAAATGGATGCATTTTTAGAGAAATACAAGTTGCCCAAACTGAGCAAAGAAGAAGTTAACCAATTAAATAAGCCAATATCCTATAATGAGATACAGGAAGCTATCAAAAGTCTTCCAACAAAAAAAAGCCCAGGACCAGATGGATTCACAGCAAAATTCTATAAGACCTTTAAACAAGAACTAATACCCATACTCCTCAAGCTCTTCAGAGAAACAGAGAAGGAAGGAGCTATCCCAAACTCATTCTACGAAGCCAATATCACACTCATCCCCAAACCAGGCAAAGACCCAACCAAAAAGGAGAATTACAGGCCAATCTCCTTGATGAACACAGATGCAAAGATCCTTAACAAGATTCTAGCTAACAGAATCCAGAAACACATAAAAAAAATAATTCACTATGACCAGGTAGGCTTCATCCCAGAGACACAGGGATGGTTTAACATACGTAAGTCAATAAATGTAATCCAACATATCAACAGAGCCAAGGTCAAGAATCACATGATTATCGCTACAGATGCAGAAAAGGCCTTTGACAAAATTCAACATTCATTCATGCTAAAAGCTCTGGAGAAAATAGGAATAGAAGGAACATTTCTAAAAACAATAAAAGCCATTTATGACAGACCAATAGCCAATATTATACTTAATGGGGAAAAGCTACAACAAATTCTCCTAAAATCAGGAACAAGGCAAGGATGCCCACTGTCTCCACTCCTCTTCAATATAGTCCTAGAACCCTTAGCCAGGGCAATAAGGCAAGAAAAAGACATTAAAGGGATCCGCATAGGAAAAGAAGAAGTTAAACTATCCCTTTTTGCAGACGACATGATACTATACCTCCACGATCCCAAAAACTCCATCCCCAAACTCTTAGAAATCATAAATCACTTTGGCAAAATAGCAGGATACAAAATAAACCCACAAAAATCAGTTGCCTTCCTATACACTGATAATGTACAGGAAGAGAGGGAAATAAAGGGAGCAACCCCATTCACAATAACCTCCCGAAAAATAAAATATTTAGGAATTAACCTAACCAAAGATGTAAAAGAACTATTTAATGAGAACTATAAAAAGTTAAAGAAAGAAATTGCAGAAGACACTAGGAAATGGAAAGACCTCCCATGCTCCTGGATAGGCCGACTTAATATAGTAAAGATGGTAATACTTCCAAAACTAATATACAAATTCAACGCAATTCCTATTAAAATCCCAATGACGTACATCTCTGAAATACAGAAAACAGTCCAAAAATTCATATGGAACAACAAAAGACCTAGAATAGCCAAAACAATTCTAGGGGATAAAAATATGGGAGGGCTATCCATGCCGAACTTCAAACTCTACTACAGAGCTATAATAACAAAGACAGCATGGTACTGGCACAAAAACAGACCCGAAGACCAATGGAACAGAATAGAAGATCCAGAAATAAATCCACAGGCCTACAGCCAGCTGATATTCGACAAAGGAGCCAAAGACATACAATGGAAGAAACACAGCCTCTTCAACCGCTGGTGCTGGGAAAACTGGGCAGCCACATGCAGAAAACTAAAAGTGGACCCCAGCCTATCACCATGCACCAACATCAACTCAAAATGGATTAAAGACCTTAACATTAAACCTGAATCTCTGAAACTACTGCAGGACAGAGTAGCAGAGACACTTGAACTAATAGGCACAGGAAGGAACTTCCTGAACAGAGTCCCAGGGTCACAACAAGTTGGAGAGAGACTCGACAAATGGGACTACCTTAAAATAAAAAGCTTCTGCACAGATAAAGCTATCGCAACCAAGCTAGAAAGACAACCAACTAATTGGGAAAAAATATTTACCAGCAATATATCAGACAAGGGGTTAACATCCTGTATATACAGGGAACTCAAGAAACTAATCCCTCCCAAACCCAACAAACCAATTACTAAATGGGCAAGGGAACTAAAGAGGGACTTCTCAAATGAAGAAATAAAAATGGCAAAGAAACACATGAGGAAATGTTCATCATCCCTGGTGGTGAAGGAAATGCAAATAAAGACAACCCTGAGATACCACCTTACCCCAGTCAGAATGTCCCACATCCACAAATCAGCCAACGACAAATGCTGGAGGGGATGTGGAGAACGAGGAACGCTATTACACTGCTGGTGGGAATGTACACTCATACAACCACTTTGGAAAGCAGTCTGGAGGGTCCTTAGAAAGCTAAAGCTTGACCTCCCTTACGACCCAGTCATACCACTTCTAGGCATCTACCCTGAACAACAGGAACCAATATACAAGGACACGTGCACCTCCATGTTTATTGCAGCACTGTTCGCAATAGCTAGGATATGGAAACAACCTAAATGCCCCACCACAGATGAATGGATCCAAAAATTGTGGTATCTATACACAATGGAATATTATGCAGCCATTAGAAATGACAAAATAATGGCATTTGCAGGGAAATGGATGGAGCTAGAAGGAATCATGTTGAGCGAGGTAAGCCAAGAACGAAGAGACAAACAGTACATGGTCTCCCTGATAAGTGGATGATGAATCCAAAATGTTAGGTGATATGACAAAACTAACAGGACTTAAGAAACAAAGAACTCCCACTCATCTGGTTGAACCACTACTAAATATCCCCATGCTGCTGATCACATATATCGTATATAACATATGAGCACCGTTATATATTACAGACTGTGATAGACAATTTGCTCCAGGAAAGTTAGAATGAACTTGTGACTTTAAATGAGCATCATTATTCCACAATACTGTGAATTTCCGGAAATTAAGTAATCACTTAATCACGATCAAAAAAAAAAAAAGAACCTTGGGGAAGGGAGGGAGGGAGGGGATGGTAGGGGGGAAACAATGGAGGGGGTAACAATGTTCAAGAGGAAGTGGAAGTGTACTCATTACCTCACTCATGTAACTGTAACCCTCTGTATAGTATCTCTACAATAAAAAAAATTAAAAAAAAAAGATAGGCCTATTCAATACAAGAAGCTTTTAGAACCCCAGATAGACCAGACCAGAATATGATATCCTACTGTCACATTACAATCTGCACAGGATCAAGTTAGACCAAGGAAAAGATCCTTAAAGCTGTCAAGGAGAAAACATTAAAGACCTATAAAGGGAAACCAATTAGAATCACCTCAGATTTCTCAGAAGAGAAAATCAAACAAGAAGAGCCTGGAATAATGTATTCAATGCCCTAAAAACAAACCAATATCAACCAAGAATACTGTACCCAGCTAAACTCTCCTTCATAACTGAAAGCCAAATAAAAACCTTCCATAGCAAAGAAAAATTGAAACAATATATCTCCACCAAACCAGCCCTACAAAAGATTCTTACAGATGTCCTACACATAGAAAACCAACAAGACCACAATAAACGAAAAGAAACTGCACCCAATCGCTGAATCCAAGAACCATAGGAAGAACCCAGTTTTCGCAGCTCCCCAGAAGGTGGATAACATGGCAGGAACTCCCAAATACCTCTCAGTCCTATCTCTTAACATTAACGGATTTAACTCTGCAATTAAGCGACATAGACTGTCTAGTTGGATTTAAAAACAAAATCCATCTATTTGCTGCCTTCAGGCGTCACATATTGCCTGTAAAAACAAAAACATTTTCAATGTTAAAGGCTGGAGCAAAATCTACCAAGCAAACAGCCCCCATAAACAGGCGGGAGTTGCAATCCTAATATCAGATAAAATAGACTTCAAATTAAAATTTGTGAGAAGAGATAAAGAAGGTCCTTACATACTAATTAATGGATCTCTCCTTCAGGAGGATATTACAATTTTAAATATCTATTCGCAAACAACAGAGCACCCAAATTTATCCAAGAAACACTACTTTCCCTCAAATCCCACATAGACCCAAAGACATTAATTGTTGGGGATTTTAACACACCACTCTCCCCACTAGATAGATCAACTCGGCAAAAACTCCACAGAGAAACCTCATATCTAAACAACTGCATAGATCAAGTAGATTTAACCGATATCTACTGAACATTTCACCCAGCAGCATCAGAATACACGTTTTTCTCAGCAGCATATGGAACATTTTCTAAAATAGATCACATTTTTAGGCCACAAAGCAAACTTGTCCAAATTCAGAAACATTGAAGTTATACCTTGCATTCTCTCTGACCAAAATGGAATAAAGTTAGAACTCAACACCAAAAGCCACCAAAGAAAGTCTGGTAACACATGGAGGCTGAACAAAACACTGATGAATCACGAGTGGGTCAAGGAGGAGATTAGAAAAGAAATTCAAATGTTCATGCTATTCAACAAAAATGAGCACACAAATTACCATATCCTCTGGGACACAGCAAAGACAGTACTCAGAGGCAAGTTTATAGCCCTGAGTTCCTACATCAATAAATTGGAGAGATCTGAAACCAACAAGTTAATGAGACATCTGAACCTCCTTGAAAAAGAGCAGGAAGATAAACCCCAATCCAGTAGATGGAAAAAATAATTAAAATTAAATCAGAATTAAATGAATTAGAATCCAAAAAACTATAGAAATAATCAACAAAACCACGAGTTGGTTCTTCAAAAATATTAACAAAATTGACAGACCCTTAGCAAATCTTAACAGAAAAAGAAGAGAACACACCCAAATAAACAAACTCAGAAAGGAGAATGGAAACATCACCACAGAAACAACAAGATTCAGAACATTTTAAGGGAATACTTCTCAAAACTTTATGCTAATAAGTTTGAGAACTTGGCAGAAATGGACCTTTTCCTAGCAAATATTGACATGCCAAAACTAAACCAAGATGAGTTAAACCATCTTAACAGGCCCATATCAAGCATTGAAATAGAAACAGCAATAAGAGACCTCCCAGCTAAGAAAAGTCCACGACCAGATGGTTTTACAGCCGAATTGTACAAAGCCTTCAAAGCAGAGCTCACACCAATACTCCTCCAACTCCAATGAAATTGAAAGAGAAAGTTCATTACCGAACACATTCTATGAAGCCATCTTAACCCTCATCCCAAAACCAGGCAGGGATTCATCAAAGAAAGAGAACTATAGACCCATTTCTTTTTTTATTGTGAAAATACTATACAGAGGGGTTACAATTACATGGGCAAGATAGTGTACATTTCTTATCGAGCATTTTGGCCTCCTCCTTTGTTTACCCTTCCCATCCCTTCCCATCCTCCCTCCTTCCCCACTCAATCCTCCCCCCCCCAAGTTGTAAAGTTCATTTTTGACATGACAACTTGTACTTCTCATTGTTGCAACAGGTCCACCTTTATCCTTATTTAAGCGACTTGTTTTTCCACTTCCCCTCCACAAATTATACCAACATCAAATACAGTGAAAGCATGGGTTATACTATGGGGGAGGGACATACAAAGCAACAAAGAAATAATCTTACAATTGCGTTATAAACAAATGCATGAAAGAAAAAATGTTTAAAATACATATCTTAGGGTTCATTTTCCTAACATCACCTTATCTGACCTTTTCTGCTTGATTCAGACATATACTAGTTATTACGAATAATGGAAACCATGGGAACTATGTTCCTTTCGGCCTGGCTTACTTCCCTTAATATAATTTTTTCCAAGTCTTTCCATTTCCTAACAAATGGCGCAATGTCATTCTTTCTGATGGAGGCATAGAATTCCATTGGGTATATATTGGACATTTCCTTGATCCATTCAACTACAGGGGGCATTGGGGTTAGTTCCATATCTTACCTATGGTAAATAATGCTGCAATAAACATAGTTGTGCGGGCAGCTTTAGTATGGTCTTGTTTGTGATCATTTGGTTAAATGCCCAAAAATAAGACTGCTGGGTAATATTGGAGCTCTATGTGGAGTCTTTTGAGGAATCTCCATACTATTTTCCAAAGTCGTTGAACAAGTATACACTCCCACCAACAGTGCAGTAAAGTTCTCTTCTGTCCACATCTCCTCGAACATTTGTTGTTATTAGAGTTCTTTATTTTAGTCATTCTAACTGGATTGAGGTGGTATCTCAATGTTTTGATTTGCATTTCTTTTATGGCTAGGGAGTGAGCATTTCTTCATGTATCTATTGGCCATCCTTCTTTCTTCTTCAGCGAAGTTTCTCTTTAAGTCTTTAGCCCCGTTATTTATTGGGCAGTTGTTTCTTTGAAGATTTGTTGTTGGGGGATTTAATTTTTTGAGTTCAAGGAATATTTTAAATATGAGACCCTTGTCCGTAGTATGGCTAGTGAAGATCTTCTCCCAATCCATGGGCTGTCTATTGATGTTGCTAGCTATGTCCTTTGCCATGCAGAAGCTCTGCAATTTCATGTAATCCCATTTGTCCAACCTTTCTTTGATTTGTTGTGTTTCTGGGTCTCTAGTAAGAAAATTTCGGCCTATGCCAAGGAGACCTAATGTTTCTCCTATTCCATCCTGTAATGTTTTCAGAGTGTCTGCTTTGACTCTGAGGTCTTTGATCGATTTGATTCTGGAGTTGATACTGGTGCAGGGTGATATATAAGGATCTAGCTTTAGTTTTCTACAAATAGTTAACCAATTTTGCTAACACCATTTACTGAAGAGGCTGTCTTTCTTCCATTGAATTTTTTTAGCTCCCTTCTCGTAGATTAAGTCCCTATAGATTTGTGGGTTCATTTCTGGGTTGTCAATTCTATTCCATTGGTCCTGAGATCTGTACTTGTGCCAGTACCAAGCTGCCTTGATTACTGTGGCTTTTTAGTAGAGTTTGAAATTTGGCACTGATATTCCTCCAGCACTGTTCTTTCTGTTAAGGATTGTTTTTGCTATTCGGGGTCTTTTATTGTTCCATATGAATTTTTGGATTGCCTCTTCTAATTCCTTGAAGAATGTGGCTGGAATATTGTGATAGATATGGCACTGAATTTGTAGATAGCCTTGGGAAGTATTGCCATTTTCATGATGTTGATCCTTCCAATCCAGGAGCATGGGAGGTTTTCCAGTTTCTAAGTTCTGTTTTGATTTCTTTTTCAGGTTTTTAAAATTTTCATCATAGAAGCCCTCCACTTCTTTGGTTAAATTAATTCCTAATATTTTATTTTTTGTGGGGCTATTATGAATGGAGTTGCTTTCCTTATTGCATCCACGCTTTTCTCTTTGTTGGCATATACAAAAGCCATTTATTTTTGAGGGTTAATTTTTACCCTGCTACTTTTCCAAAATTTTGAATCAACATGAGTGATTTGGGAGTGGAGTCTGTGGGATTCTTTTGTTGTTGTTGTTGTTGTTGTTGAAAACTTTTGCTATTTAATTGTATTTGTTTCTATGTACTTTTTGATTGTGAAAATACTGTACAGAGGGGTTACAATTACATGAGCAAGATAATGAGTACATTTCTTATCAAACATTGTAGCCTCCTCCTTTGTTTCCCCTTCCCATCGCTGTTTGCATCTTTTCTAATTGCTGTAGCTAGGCATGCTAATACTAGATTGAAGAGAAGTGGAGAGAGTGGACATCCTTATCTTGTTCCTGAGTTAAGAGGAAAGGGCTTTCGTTTTTTACCATTAATTATAATGCTGGCTGTAAGTTTGTCCTATACAGCCTTTATTGTATTGAGGAATGTTCCATGATTCCTAATTTTTCCAGAACCTTCGTCATAAATGGGTGTTGGATCTTGTCAAATCCTTTTTCTGCATTTATTGAGATAACCATGTGGTTCATATCCATCCTTGCTCTTGTTGATATGATGAATTATATTAATTGATTTGCGTGTATTGAACCAGCTTTGCATCCCTGAAATGAATTCTGTTTTATCGTGGTGTGTGATATTTTGGATGAATTGTTGAACTCGATTGGCTAAATTTTCTTGTTTTTGGATCCTGTCATGGTGTCTGAACTCTGGTCCTGGGCGATGTCCCTCAGCTCTTCAGCTCAAGGCTAGCGCTCTACCACTTGAGACATAGCGCCACTTCTGGCTTATTTCTTTTTGCTTATGTGGTGCTGGGGAATCCAACCCAGGGCCTCAGGCATGCAAGGCAAGCGCTCTACCCCTGAGCCATCTTCTCAGCCCCCTCAACTGGCCAAAATTTTGTTGAGAAATTTTACATCGATTTTCATAAAACAAATGGGTCTGTAGCTCTCTTTCTTTGATGAGTCCTTGCCTGGTTTTGGGATGAGGATTATGATGGCTTCATAGAATGAGTTTGGTAGTGAACATTCTCTTTCAATTTCATTGAAGTGTTGGAGGAGTATTGATGTGAGCTCTGCTTTGAAGGCCTTGTAGAATTCTGCTGTAAAACCATCTGTTCCTGGGCTTTTCGTAGATGGGAGTTCCCGTATTGTCGTTTCTATTTCAATGCTTGATATGGGCCTGTTAATATGGTTTAACTCATCTTGGTTTAGTTCCTGCATGTTGATATTTGCTAGGAAAAGGTCCATTTCTGCCAAGTTCTCAACCTTATTTGCATAAAGATTTGAGAAGTATTCCCTTATAATGTTCGGAATCTTGGTTGTTTCTGTGGTGATATTTCCATTCTTATTTCTTATTTATAAGATTCATAAGATTTGCTACGGGTCTATCAATTTTGTTAATATTTTTGAAGAATCAACTCTTTGTTTTGTTGATTTTATATGATTTTTGGATTCTAATTCATTTAATTCTGGTTTAATTTTAATTATTTCTTTCCATCTACTGGATTGGGGTTTTCCTGCTGCTCTTTTTCATGGAGGTTCAGATGTCTCATTAAATTGTTGGTTTCAGATCTCTCCAACTTGCCTCTGAGAACTGCCTTTTCTGTGTCCCAGAGGAGATGGTAATTTGTGTGTTCGTTTGTGTTTAATATCATGAAAATTTAATTTCCTTTCTAATTTAATCCATGACTCACTGGGGATTCAGCAGTGTGTTGTTCAGCTTCCATGTTTAACAGGACTTTCTTTGTTGGCTTTTGGTTGAATTCTAATTTTATTCCCTTGTGGTCTGAGAGAATGCAAGGTATTACTTCAATGTTTCTTAATTTGGACGTTTGCTTTGTGACCTAAAATGTGGTCTATTTTTGAAAATGTTCCATGTGCTGCAGAGAAAAACATATGTTCTAATACTGCTGGGTGAAATATTTGGTAGATGTCTGTTAAATCTTGTTGATCTATGGAGTTGTTTAAATCTGTGGTTTCTCTGTTGAGTTTTTGCCGAGTTGATCTATCTAGTGGGGATTGAGGTATTTTTTTTTTTAATTTTTTTTATTGTAGAGATACTATACAGAGGGTTACAGTTACATGAGTGAGGTAATGAGTACACTTCCACTTCCTCTTGAACATTGTTACCCCCTCCATTGTTTCCCCCCTACCATCCCCTCCCTCCCTCCCTTCCCCAAGGTTCTTTTTTTTTTTTTTTGATCGTGATTAAGTGATTACTTAATTTCCGGAAATTCACAGTATTGTGGAATAATGATGCTCATTTAAAGTCACAAGTTCATTCTAACTTTCCTGGAGCAAATTGTCTATCACAGTCTGTAATATATAACGGTGCTCATATGTTATATACGATATATGTGATCAGCAGCATGGGGATATTTAGTAGTGGTTCAACCAGATGAGTGGGAGTTCTTTGTTTCTTAAGTCCTGTTAGTTTTGTCATATCACCTAACATTTTGGATTCATCATCCACTTATCAGGGAGACCATGTACTGTTTGTCTCTTCGTTCTTGGCTTACCTCGCTCAACATGATTCCTTCTAGCTCCATCCATTTCCCTGCAAATGCCATTATTTTGTCATTTCTAATGGCTGCATAATATTCCATTGTGTATAGATACCACAATTTTTGGATCCATTCATCTGTGGTGGGGCATCTAGGTTGTTTCCATATCCTAGCTATTGCGAACAGTGCTGCAATAAACATGGAGGTGCACGTGTCCTTGTATGTTGGTTCCTGTTGTTCAGGGTAGATGCCTAGAAGTGGTATGACTGGGTCGTAAGGGAGGTCAATCTTTAGCTTTCTAAGGACCCTCCAGACTGCTTTCCAAAGTGGTTGTATGAGTGTACATTCCCACCAGCAGTGTAATAGCGTTCCTCGTTCTCCACATCCCCTCCAGCATTTGTCGTTGGCTGATTTGTGGATGTGGGACATTCTGACTGGGGTAAGGTGGTATCTCAGGGTTGTCTTTATTTGCATTTCCTTCACCACCAGGGATGATGAACATTTCCTCATGTGTTTCTTTGCCATTTTTATTTCTTCATTTGAGAAGTCCCTCTTTAGTTCCCTTGCCCATTTAGTAATTGGTGTGTTGGGTTTGGGAGGGATTAGTTTCTTGAGTTCCCTGTATATACAGGATGTTAACCCCTTGTCTGATATATTGCTGGTAAATATTTTTTCCCAATTAGTTGGTTGTCTTTCTAGCTTGGTTGCGATAGCTTTATCTGTGCAGAAGCTTTTTATTTTAAGGTAGTCCCATTTGTCGAGTCTCTCTCCAATTTGTTGTGACCCTGGGACTCTGTTCAGGAAGTTCCTTCCTGTGCCTATTAGTTCAAGTGTCTCTCCTACTCTGTCCTGCAGTAGTTTCAGAGATTCAGGTTTAATGTTAAGGTCTTTAATCCATTTTGAGTTGATGTTGGTGCATGGTGATAGGCTGGGGTCCACTTTTAGTTTTCTGCATGTGGCTGCCCAGTTTTCCCAGCACCAGCGGTTGAAGAGGCTGTGTTTCTTCCATTGTATGTCTTTGGCTCCTTTGTCGAATATCAGCTGGCTGTAGGCCTGTGGATTTATTTCTGGATCTTCTATTCTGTTCCATTGGTCTTCGGGTCTGTTTTTGTGCCAGTACCATGCTGTCTTTGTTATTATAGCTCTGTAGTAGAGTTTGAAGTTCGGCATGGATAGCCCTCCCATATTGTCTTTATCCCCTAGAATTGTTTTGGCTATTCTAGGTCTTTTGTTGTTCCATATGAATTTTTGGACTGTTTTCTGTATTTCAGTGATGTACGTCATTGGGATTTTAATAGGAATTGCGTTGAATTTGTATATTAGTTTTGGAAGTATTACCATCTTTACTATATTAAGTCGGCCTATCCAGGAGCATGGGAGGTCTTTCCATTTCCTGGTGTCTTCTGCAATTTCTTTCTTTAACTTTTTATAGTTCTCATTAAATAGTTCTTTTACATCTTTGGTTAGGTTAATTCCTAAATATTTTATTTTTCGGGAGGTTATTGTGAATGGGGTTGCTCCCTTTATTTCCCTCTCTTCCTGTACATTATCAGTGTATAGGAAGGCAACTGATTTTTGTGGGTTTATTTTGTATCCTGCTATTTTGCCAAAGTGATTTATGATTTCTAAGAGTTTGGGGATGGAGTTTTTGGGATCGTGGAGGTATAGTATCATGTCGTCTGCAAAAAGGGATAGTTTAACTTCTTCTTTTCCTATGCGGATCCCTTTAATGTCTTTTTCTTGCCTTATTGCCCTGGCTAAGGGTTCTAGGACTATATTGAAGAGGAGTGGAGACAGTGGGCATCCTTGCCTTGTTCCTGATTTTAGGAGAATTTGTTGTAGCTTTTCCCCATTAAGTATAATATTGGCTATTGGTCTGTCATAAATGGCTTTTATTGTTTTTAGAAATGTTCCTTCTATTCCTATTTTCTCCAGAGCTTTTAGCATGAATGAATGTTGAATTTTGTCAAAGGCCTTTTCTGCATCTGTAGCGATAATCATGTGATTCTTGACCTTGGCTCTGTTGATATGTTGGATTACATTTATTGACTTACGTGTCTCTGGGATGAAGCCTACCTGGTCATAGTGAATTATTTTTTTTATGTGTTTCTGGATTCTGTTAGCTAGAATCTTGTTAAGGATCTTTGCATCTGTGTTCATCAAGGAGATTGGCCTGTAATTCTCCTTTTTGGTTGGGTCTTTGCCTGGTTTGGGGATGAGTGTGATATTGGCTTCGTAGAATGAGTTTGGGATAGCTCCTTCCTTCTCTGTTTCTCTGAAGAGCTTGAGGAGTATGGGTATTAGTTCTTGTTTAAAGGTCTTATAGAATTCTGCTGTGAATCCATCTGGTCCTGGGCTTTTTTTTGTTGGAAGACTTTTGATAGCTTCCTGTATCTCATTATAGGATATTGGCTTATTTAATTGGTTAACTTCTTCTTTGCTCAGTTTGGGCAACTTGTATTTCTCTAAAAATGCATCCATTTCTGCCCGATTTTCTTCCTTTAGAGAGTATAGCTTTTGAAAGTAGTCTGTTAGAATTGTTTGGATATCTTGGGTACGTGTGGTGATGTTTCCCGTGGCATCCCTAATCCTATTAATATGGGTTTCCTCTCTTCTTTTTTTAATTAATCTAGCCAATGGGCCATCAATTTTGTTTATTTTTTCAAAGAACCAGCTTTTTGTTTGGTTTATTTTGGTTATGGTTTTCTGATTTTCTAATTGGTTAATCTCTGCTTTTAATTTGGTTATCTGGCTTCTTCTAGTAGCTTTAGGTTCCATTTTTTCCTGTTTTTCTAGCTGTTTTAATTGCAACATGAGATTATTTACTTGGTCTGTCTCCATTCTCTTGATGTGGGCACTGAGGGCAATAAATTTGCCCCTCAGGACTGCTTTTGCTGTGTCCCACAAGTTTCTTTGTGAGGTGTTTTCATTTTCATTGAGTTGTAGGAAATGCTTTATTTCTTCTCTGATCTCTTCTGTTATCCAGGCATTGTTAAGGAGTGTGCTGTTCAATTTCCATGTATTGGAGAAATTTCTGCGGTATGCTTTGTTATTGAGAGCTAGCTTGATTCCACTGTGGTCAGATAGGATACAGGGGATTATGTCGATCCCTTTGTATTTGCCTAAGTTCCTTGCATGAACTATGATATGGTCTATTTTGGAGAAAGTTCCATGAGCTGCTGAGAAGAATGTGTACTGTGTTGTTTTAGGGTGAAATACTCGGTAGATGTCAGTTAATTCCGCTTGCAGTATGGCCTCTCTTAATTCGGTAGCTTCTTTGCCAATCCTCTGGTTGGTAGACCTGTCCTTTGGTGAGAGTGGTGTGTTAAAGTCTCCTAGTATTATCGTATTGGGATCTATTTTATTCTGTAAGTTTGAGAGCATTTGTTTGACATATCTGGGTGCACCAATATTTGGGGCATATAAGTTGATGATGGTTATATCCTCCTCTTGGATTGTTCCCTTTATTAATATGTAGTGTCCGTCCTTGTCTTTCTGTACTGATTTTAATGAAAAGTTTATTTTGTCAGATATCAGGATAGCTACACCTGCTTTCTTACTGGGGGCGTTTGATTGGTAGATCCTTTTCCACCCCTTCACTCTGAGTTTGTTTGTATGTTTGGCTGAGAGGTGGGTCTCCTGAAGGCAACAGATGGATGGGTCTTGTTTTCTTATCCAGTCCTCAGTTCGTTTTCTTTTAATTGGCAAATTCAGCCCATTTATATTAAGAGAAAGTATAGAGAGATGCATTGTTGTCCCTGCCATTCCGTTTTCCTAAGTTTTTCTTTTTTCCTTTCCTCCTGTGCTTGCTCAGTTAGACTTTGAGTAATGCCTGTTTGGGGCAGGCCCCAGTTCCTGGCTGCTTTCTTCAGGTTGTGTCCCCCCTCTTAGAATTCTTTGTAATGCTGGCTTAATGTTTATGAATTCATTTAGTTTTTCTTTGCTATTAAAAGTTTTCAGTTCTCCATCAAATGTGAATGCTAGCTTTGCCGGGTAGATCAGTCTGGGTTGGCAGTTATTGGCTCTCAGGGCTCGTATGGTGCTTTCCCAGGCTTTTCTTGCATTCATTGTTTGTGTGGAGAGATCTGCAGTAATTCTTATTTTTTTCCCATTGTAGTATAGCTCCTTCTTCATTTTTGCTGCATGCAGGATTGTTTCCTTATTATTCAGATCTATCATTTTTACTAGAATGTGTCTAGAAGTGTTTCTCCTGGGGTCTTGCTTGTTGGGTGTTCGATAAGCTTTTGTGATGTAGTTAAGATGGTCGTTTTTGAGGTGGGGAAAATTTTCATTGATTATCTTGTTAAATAGGTGTTGCATTCCCTTGCTCTGGAATTCCTCACCTTCGTCCACTCCAATTATGCGAAGGTTAAATTTTTTAGCATTATCTGCTTGCTCTTGAATATCCCTTTGGTTTAATTTGAGTAATTTTTCCATATCTGTCACTTTTTGGTCCAGTTGGTGTATTCTGTCTTCTGTATCTGACACTCGACCTTCCATTTCATTCACTCTGTTGACAGTGGCTTCTATTGTGGTTTGCATGGAGGAAATGGATCCCTTTATGGATTCAATGTTGGTTCTCAGAGTACTGATCTCACCTCTCAATGAGGTATGCATTACCTCTAATTTGGCGTTTATCTCACTTCTTATTGAGGTTTGTGCAGCTTCTATTTTTGCATGCATCTCTTGTTTGATACCCTGTATCTCTTTGGATAGTTCATCCTTGTGCTCTTTCAATTTCTGATAAATTTCTCGCTTTATTTCTTGAGTCATTGCCTCCAGCAACCCTTGGAAGTAGCCTTTGTCTTCCATTCCTGCTTTGCTCCCACTGGGGCTCTCCCCTGTGTGGCTGCTGGCTTTTGGGGTGAGCTTGCTGTCCTGGGTGGTAGTAAACCTTGTGATTTTTCTCTGTGATTTTCGCATGGAGGTTCAGGAGACTGCTCTTCAATTTTGTTTTGGTGTGTCTGTCTTTGCTTGGTTGCTGATTCTGTATTGGTAGAGAGAGTCTGTGCCTGATCTGGGTTCTGTTGGGAGCCTATTTCCAGCTGCTATTCTGACTTACTTAGGATTCTCAGCTCTCTGCTGTAGATTGCTGACAGTTCCCGCCTTTGGAAGGGTTGAGCAGCCTAGACTGCTTGTGTTTGCTCCTACGGGTGCTCTTGTGAAGAACAGATGCTCTGGATGCACTCTCCCAAATGCTGGAGTCTGCTATGGGCTCCTGATGTGTTTTTGTTTATTTGTTTTGGGCTGGTTGTGGGCTTGAACTCTAGGTTTGGGTGCTGTCCCTCAGCTTTTTCAGCTCAAGGCTGGCACCCTACCGTTTGAGCCACAGCACCACTTCTGACCCTTTTTGCTTTTGTGATGCTGAGGAATCAGATGCAGGGCCTCATCCATCCAAGACTATCACTCTATTGCTGAGCTGCCTTAACAGTCTGAGCTCCTGCTTACTATCAGGTGCTGGCAGCCTGTGTTGCCCAATTCCCAGTCTAGGGTATATGGGTGGAGTTTTGGTGGGGTTTGGGCTTCTCTTGTCCTGGGCCTCCAGGTCTTTTGTTGTCACAGGCGTGCTTCCCGGGGGAGTGTTGTTTCCTGGTTTTCTCCCCTCTGTTGAGGCGTATGCTCAGCTTTTTACTTCAATTGGGAGGAGTTGGTTGTGTTGTTCAGGCGCCGGATCCCCGGGCTTGGTTCCGGCCCCAGCCTGGAGCTCGCTTGTTAGGCCTGTGCTGATGTGTATACCCCCTAGGTTATACAGCCTGGGGGACACAGTTCAAATTTCTTCTACTGTTGGTAGTCTTGACCCAGGGGCGCTGTTCCTGGCTTGGGCATTTAAGCTCCCTTCCAGGGGTGCTCTTGCTCTAGCCTGGCCAGCTGAGTGTGCTCCACGGGCTGGTGGAGCTCTCAAACAGTTCCCAGTTT